>NW_025780476.1:0-41856 GCF_021130785.1 Homalodisca vitripennis | reverse complement strand
CCAAAACAACAATCTCAATCGACAAAAAAATCCACTGGAAGTTGTATTTTTGCCAGTATGCGAGGCCAGTTCCCCATTTCTTAGATGTTAAAATAAATGCATAATGCTAACCCTCAGTGGAGCATTTTACACATTTTTTGTACATTGTGTAAATTAGTTATATTCAACAGCAATTTATACAATCTATATAAATAATATATTTTGAATAAGAAACCTTTTATAAGAGAAGAACAATTTCATAATAAAATATATATAAGGTTCATAATTTAGTACAACAATCAACGTGTTTTTTATGTAATAATGAGGCGTTACAATCACCTTGAGGTTTAACGGGTAATGTTCAAGAACATGTAGCTAATTTAGCTCTTTACACAGATAGAATGGTAGAAGTAATAATATGGAAAGTTAATTATTACAGATCTTTATATAAAACAAAAAATAAATTGTAATCAGCCGTGACTTTGAGTTCTCGAAATTTTAAAGATCATATGGCTAATATAATAAATATTTCGCAAACCCTCCGTTAAAACTCCATGGAGTGACATCAAACGATACGTCATACTTTATATTTCCTAATATATAAAAGAAACTTACTGGTTTATATATCAAGGTTAGATGTCAGTATTGTTAACGAGAAATGAGCGGAACCCAGAAAACGAATGAAATTGTTGTACCTTCCTTGTATATATTTCCTGCTAAAAACCTCAGCTAATAATTAACTTTTCGAGTTTACGTCACCTGAAAAGTATATGCCTAATGATTTTGAAATTTTTCTCATGGTTAATAAATTTACAATGGAAATAACTTCATCATATGAAACATATCAACAGGTAATTTAGATAAGCTTTCCGTGAAAACAGACAAATCCAATAGTTTATTCTGGTCCAAAGAACCCGAATAGTCCGATTTCTGTTTTTATTACTTGTAAGTTTGAACCATTATCCTCTGAGCGACATCACTACTCGATAATGTTGACCATCAAATAAGGCTTCCCCGCGCCAAGCTTAATTTGTTTCGTATAGTACAAATGTGAGAATGTATTTCATAACAATTCATGTTTCTTTGTGTTTTAAAGAATTAACCAGACATTTGCTATCGTATCAAGTGATACAAATTACAATTCAATTAACACTCTGACAGTTTTGAGATGTGCAAACTGTGTAATCTTTTCTGAGGTGGTAAACGAGTATTTTGTTTCACGATTAAAATCAATTATATACAATTTTCAAATATTTCTTCTGGTTTAATAATTATTACGTCAAAAACATTTACTCCATTAATTAAATTTAAAATATTGACTTTCATAGCTCAAAAAGGAATGCGCTGTTATTTAATAACAACATTTTTTAAAAAAACATATGTGGTCCAAATTCTATAGAATAACTAAAAGTTTTTATTAATTTCCTAACAATAATTATGAGTAATATATATAATAATAAAAAGTCCCCACAAAGGACTATCTAAACCACAAAATGTAAAAAACCTTTTTACTTTATTATAGTGATCCTAACCACATTATGCACAAGAAGATTACTTTGGTTAAATACTATTTTACACTGGTAGATATTTATAAAACTTTGCTTTTTTATAAAATTACATATTTAATCTAATTTCGAAAATAGTGATATAATTATATAAATTTATGGTTACAGATACATATAAGGACGATAACGGGTAAGTACAGATTTCATAATGTAAAGTATTGCGTTATTTATATGCACTAAGTGCCCACTGTTAAAGGTGTTTGTGTTGTTTTTACACTTCTTGCTTGGGCTGATATTATACTTCTAATGTGGCTATTTGCCCACAGTCAGGAATTACAATATGTTGTCGGCAGCAATACAAACCAGGAATATAATTTACCCTTCAGGTCGTAGGCGAGTGTGTATTAGTTGGATTTCTGTTGGATGTAATAATTATCTACTATGTTCACTAATTTTTCTGTTTTATCATTGCGATATTTTTAGATAATTTTTAATGACTAACTACTTCTTTTTAATGTTGTTGGACTATACGAAATTTGCTTGAGACTGTTTTTGGCGAAGTTTATCTAAGCTGAGTTTTTAATGATAATTTAATTCCCTCCCCTTAGTAATATTGCACTACAACTACTGGACATTCATTATGTTGTTGGGTATTCTTTCTTCCGGAACATTTCCACGTATAATCTTTACCGATACATATACAACGTATTCTTACATATATAAAAGGTGCAGGTGACAGTGGTGACAACATTAACCGAGAGTTTTCCTCAGGTTACTCATAGCGAATAACCGATACATGCATGTGACCTCGTACACTATCTCATCAATGAAAGTAGTCTTAACTCCTCTAAAGCAATACAGAAATTATTTTTGTGCGTAAATATATAATTATATATGTAGTAAATTTTAATACACTTGTATAAGGGAATTAGATTTTAGTTATTTCTAATTTGAGTTTTCTGTTTTGGAAGTTGATATCAATAATTACTGTTCTGATAGAAAAAATATCAATTCCGTTTTCTAAAATCATCATTTTGTCTACTAAACTACAATTGTCAGATATTTAGGACATTATGAAGGAAAATTATAATAAACTAATGTATTTGTGGAGTGTCATGATTACGTACAATTATATTTATATCCTCTAGTTTTAGCTGTGTGTAATGAAATCATACGATTATTGAATGATTTACAAGGGTATGTTTAACATAATAACTGCCTTTATTTTTTTTGTATATACAGATTATATTTTGGATAAAAGCCATAATTGCAAATTGATGAAAGATATTTGTTAGTTAGTCCTTAAAAAATATCAAAATTGCAGTCATATTTAAAATTATCTTTTCTCATCTGTGCTTTAAATACAGTTTTAACTACTGTAGAGTTTCTATTTAACAATAGATATTATATAAAATATACGTTTTTGTAATCTATTTATATGACGAGAACCGTGTGTGTGGTGTGTTTTGATTAAAATCCTCGATTTATTGATGTATATATGCTTATATTTGCAGAAGGAAATATGTTCAAACCTGTAAAGTAACATCTATTTGATCAAAGTAATAGCGGTTAAATGTTCTTTGATTAATTTTGTTGATTAAAAATTCCACATCATTTTATAACTACATCGCGTCTTATTATTCAATTTACGTTAGTCCAGATAGTTCAAGTTAAAACATGGCTGTATTAACACTAGAGCAGTGTGTATAGTGTAAAAATGTGTGCTAGAAACCCACATGCAGGATATTTATTACTCTTTGATGTATTTACTCAAACATCATATAGTGAGCCAGAATGGCTATGCAGAATCTCAAACTTTTAAATACATAATTTAATAAAAATCTACTTGTACTTGTATGATGTGTTCTGTGACTATCTTCCAAAATGTGTAAAATTTTAACCTGTGAGGTGCTTTAGTTTTCAAAGCTGTGGTTCGGAATCTACATAAAGATTTCTACGTAACGTAGAACTTGGGAACTACTAAATATTATTAAAAAGTAATAGATACGTATCTATGTATCTAGATACGTAATACCCAGCAGGGATCACTTCTGGATGGTTTATACGTTCTAGTAGAACCTACCACCGGGTGCAGAAAAAAACCGACTTGTCACTCAAATCTGGGCAACCTTATAAATGTCCAGGAGCAGCACATCACTAACCACGAATGTCGAGATTCTGGGGTGCAAGGGCAGTTTTAGGTAGATTCTAGTCTACCGCGGGAGATGACTGTTTCGGGGTTCGTTCCCTAACTATCGTAGGTTCATGCTACCTTCAACAGAGGAGTACCACCCCCTGCCTGCTTTGACTAAAGAGGCCGGTTCAGAACTGGCCTTCCCTTCTTCCGGCGGGACATGACTTTGGCGATTAGTGCCCTATTTATTTCCCATGGATCCTCGATAGGAGGCGGCCCCTTCCCCCCGCCACCTGACTTTTACCAATTCCGAATATTCTCTCACCCCGGAAGCAGCGCTGAGGTTCTTATAGAACTAAGTGCAATTTATAAGATTCTTGTTATAAGAGAACAAACAAAATGATATACTTAGTTTGTTACAGAATGATCAATTTTAAGTCGGTTAATGATTCTTTACCATAACAATTTCATCCAAACCATAACTAAATTACTAATATCAAAATATCTAGCCATTTAAATACAATTTTCTTGCTCCTTTTCAAAATTGACAAAACATCTGAAAGCAGTCCAAGAAAAAGAAGAGAAACGCATTACTGTACTTTTTTCACTCCTTATTATTAAACTGTCATTCAAATATGGTCTGGCATACAAGTTATAGGATATGTGACGTGTTGAATGCTGTAGACGTCTTACAATGCAGTAATTTCTCGTAACTAGTGGCGACAACTCAGTGTATAGACATAGTAAAGGAATCCTAGCTAAATAACTATATCTATTTTGAATCGATATTCTAAAAACGGATGATTTCCAACAAATCTATTATTTTTAACACCAATATTAAGAGAAATGTGTCTCCTTGTATGTGTAAGGTAAATTATGGTTAGTAATTGAAAATTCTGTATTTGCAGCTTATCAACCATAGTTGCTCTATGTCTTTCTATGTCAGTTCTGGAGGAGCATAATCTGTAATATATTCAAAAGATATGCAAGGTAACTGTTGTTATTTGGATATTGTTCAATGACTAACATTAACTTTTATTAATACCGTAATATGAACTCAATGAAAATATCAACATTAGCAACATCACAATGCCGTAAATGAAAGTGATAAGAATCATATTTATACAAACTTACTGCCAGTTGAAAAGTGATTGGAGTTAAACAACAACAAAAATTACTATGTGTCATTAAAATGTAATTTCAAGAGAATTTTGTCAAATAAATACAGTCTGAAGTTGATTATTGTCTCAGATACTTTCACTTTCCAAGGCTATATTGTAAAAAGTTTATTATCTCGATCACAATTAAGTTGTGTCCGGCTCACTGGGTACAGGATCTTCTTAGTTTACATTAAATTTTTTTATAAATGGCAGAATATCCTTATTTAATTTCAATAAACATTGAATCGCAAAAAAGTACTTGCTCCGCCAAGAGTCGAACCCGAACCGGATCTCTCATTTGCCGGGGTGAAGTGTGCTACCATTACACCACAGAGCCCTCACTTTTTACAGTTCAAATTATTTGGTATTGGGCCGTATCTGTCACATATGCGATTAAATAACCAAACGAACATATGATCGGAAAGACTAAATTCCGGTCAAATGACTTTTATTTACATTAAATTTGTATAAATGGCAATATCCTTATTTAATTTCAATAAACATCTTGAATTTCAAACAAGTACTTGCTCCGCCGGGAGTCGCCCGGAAATCTCACTTGCCGATTAAATGTGCTACCATTACACCACAGAGCCCTCAATTTTTTTGCAATTCAATTATTTTGTATTTGGCCGTATCTGTCACATAATGCGTTTCAAATAACCAAACTACCATATGATCGGAAGACTAAATACCGGTCAAATGACTTTTATTTACATTAAATTTGTATAAATGGCAACATCCTTATTTAATTTCAATAAATATTGAATCGCAAAAAAAGTACTTACTCCGCTGGGACTCTAACCCGGATCTCTCACTTGCCGGGTGAATGTGCTACCATTACACACCGGGTTCCAACATTATTGGTAATCAAAATTCTTATCATAAATTCACAATAAAATGAAATTGTATGCATTGTGATAGATTAGTTAACGCTCAAAAATTTTAAATTAACATGTTATTATACAATTTCCAAGATTAGTCTAAAGTGATAATTTACATATTGAAAATAGCATAAATCAGTTTCCATCACATATTGTAAGTTCATCTCATCTAATACTAACACCTATGGCAATTTTATGAAATATTAATTAACGCGCTGTTAATGATTCATTACTCAGATCTACTGTTTACCCTAGTAGTTAATCAGTGGAAATGAATATGTTTCAAGTAATCTGTCTCTTATCCCTCCGAGCGTTCATCATAAGTTGGAAAAATGCACACCCGTTTTGGAAAGTTTTGCAGTTCGTCCTTCTCAAATTTTTAATAAATGTAAATATGAAAATAAATATAAAGTGTTATACTCCACTTTTTTAAGGGGAGGCGGTAAGGTAAAAATTTAATAAAAAAAAATTTTTTTTTTATATTATTTTATTTTGAAGAGAATTTATTTCTGAACAATTTGATATATAACACATTGCTATTAAAATATGTTATCCATTTTGAAAAAAAATCTGAAACAAATATGCATACCTAGAAAAGTTTTACATTACAATATTTCGCGCTGTCACACTTGTATTTATACAACCAGTCTTTCTTTTGTTTTGTCTATTTCTTGTCCATATGTTGGCTACACTGCATAAGTAATGTGTCTGAACTGACTCACAGCTGTCAAATTGAAATTGAATTGAATCAAACATTATCAATAACCTTTTGTCAAGATTATTGGTGTGAGTGTGTGTTATTGTTTACTTTTGATAATTTAGGTTGGAATTAGATATATTTTATAAGTATAATGCCGCGAGCTATTGGTAAGATTACCAAAAGTAGAAAAGGTATTGGTGGTCGTGGGAAGAAGGAAAGTGGTAAATTCTAATAATGCAACAGAAAGTGCCTGAAACTCCACAACCTAGGGCCTAACTTGCCTGAAACTTGCAAGCCTTACAACGGTATCAAGCTCTTCAAAGAAGATTGACTTTTCTGAATATGATAAGTATGACATTGACAATAGTTATAAGAATGAACTAATTGATCTAAGTATTTTGTCAGATATATTACTGCAAAACATACTATTTGTAAAAATTGTAAACAATACGGTTTACAAATTCGTTCTGAAAACTGTGTTGGTTTGGCCTTCTACATTGATTCTGCATTGTTTACATTGTGATTTTGTTGTAAAATTCAGTAAACACTAAGGAAGTTAAAGTTCCTGATGTAAATAAAACATACTTTTGATGTAAATATTAGGTTAGTGTATGGCTTACGATGCATCGGAAAGGGATTACTTGCTGGTCAAGCTTTGTGCGGAATTCTCAACCTTCCTCAACCTCCAACAAAGTTTTCTCCATACATTACCATACTACATAACAAAATGTAAAATAGCTGCATTTGACTCTATGAAAAACGCTGTAGAAGAGGCTGTTGCAAGAAAATGAAGTGATGATTGAAGAAGAGAAGCGTAATGTACCTGATGTTATATTGGAACCCCGAGACATATCAGCTGGTTTTGATGGTACATGGCAGCGTAGAGGCCACCAGTCTCTTAAACGGAGTGGTAACATGTACTAGCATTGATAGTGGTAAAGTTATGGAGTGGGCAGTGTTGTCTAAATACTGTATTTGTGTGGACAAGCAAAATCATGATGCCTACTGTTACGCAAACCATAAAGGCTCGAGCGGCAGCATGGAGGGTGCCGGTATAAGACAAATTTTTCTGAGGTCTGAAGAAAAGTATAAAGTAAGATATGTTAGTTACCTAGGTGATGGAGACAGTAGTAGCTTTGAAAGCATTGTTGCATTAAAACCCTATGGAAATACTGAAATTAAAAAATTAGAGTGTATAAACCACGTTAGTAAGAGAATGGGTGCTAGATTGCGCAGACTGAAGCAGGATTTGAAAAACAGAAGCTCGACGATGGAAAGTCTTTGGGAAGGAAAGAATCGCCTAACAGATAAAAAAATTGACCAGATACAGTCATACTACGGCAAAGCCATAAGAGAGAATAAAACTGTTCAAGATATGCGACAAGCCATATGGGCTATTTATTGCCACACAGGATCTTCTGATGAAAAACCCGAGCACCGATTGTGCCCGCAAGGTGAGAAATCTTGGTGTAAGTACAACAAGGCCAAGGCTTGAGGGCAAAATGTATGAGCACAAGAACAATTTACCAGAGCCTATAATGCAAGCAATCAAGCCCATATTCAAAGCATTGATTGATCCAAATTTATTAAAAAAATGTACACATGGCAAGACACAAAATGTGAACGAGAGTGTCAACAGCGTTATATGGACTCAGAATTCCTAAGAACAATTTTGTTACATTACAAACTTTAGAATTTGGTGTCTTTGAAGCTGTGGCCAGCTACAATGATGGTAACATAACTAAGTGTCGAGTGTTAAAGTCATTGGGACTTGAACCAAGTTATAATACTATTCGTGCCATGAAGTTTTTGGACAGCGAACGCATCCGCAGAGCCGATCAAGCTATCTCAGGGTTTTTGAGACAGTCAAGAAGACTAGAAAAGTTAAGGAAGAGAAAACTTGAAGAAGATGAAGAAGCAGCCACTTCATATGAGGCTGAAATGTTTTAGGTAGTCAAAATAACAAATATTTTCATTTAATTGCCGTTTTCCGCAAGTTTGTATTTTTTTAGTTGTAATGTTCCTTTTTTCAGGAACCACTATAGATACAGAGTTTGAAATTTTTACTCAAAATATATATTATTGTTCTATACAAGCTGAGTTTTTTTAAGGTCTTAAGTTGAATAACTTATAAGAAAAAAAATAAAACTGATAAAATATAAAAATATTTTTTATACAGGTAGAAAAAAAATCATATCTAGGCTAAGACTTGATTAAAGTACATGAAAAAAACTCAGGTTATGTATGAAAAACAAATAAATAACTGGTAAAAATTACAGAATGATAGGCCCTAATAGATTTTGAGAAAAGGAACATAAAGTTAGCATTACGGAGATAGGGATTCCGCCTCTTAATTTAAAAATGAAAAAAAAAAAAAACAAATATTACAACACAATTTTGGTAAAAAGTATGCACAGTTATTTGAAATATTACACGTAATAAAGATTTGTTATAGATAATTTGTACGAAATTTTATCATGAGTACAGAAATAAAATATACATTGCTGTAGGTTTCTTTGTAAAATCAATCATATTCACGTATATAGAGGAAAGTCAATATAGTGATTATCGTTTATGAAAAACATAAACCATATTTACATGCAATAGTATCAATTCTAATAAACATTAACTATTATAACCAATTAATTGAAACGATAACAAGGACAAAATATAGGTACTGTAAACAGCGAGATTTCTCACGTTCGTATCTGAGCAACAAACAGACAGTACAAACATTCTTCGCTGGAAACAAGATTCGATGGAAAATGATTTTGAATTGTTTAGACTTGTGTGGTACAGAGTACGAGAAATCAGAAAAACACTAACCCCAAAAAAAAGGTCATGGGCTTTGAAATGGTATATTTTATAATGCAATTTGATCGATATTACTGGCTGGAAAATGAGTTTAGGGACAAAAATGTTTAACATCAAAATTTTTAATGATGACGTTGATGATGGTGATGGAACCCCGAGTAGCATAAACTATTTCATGATTAACGCTTGAAAGTTACTGTATACTATATAGCTAGAGTCAGAACACAATGTATAAAACACAAATAAATACCGTTATTATCTTGTGCATGCTACCATACAGTAAATATATCTGTATTACTCAACTCCGGTGTTTAAAATGAAACTATAATAAATGTATACCCCTGTGGCTCTGTTTTATAAAGGAAACCTTGTGGAGTACTTTCACCAAAACAACAGTGCATATTTGAAATCAGTGATTTAGTCAGGATAGAAGTCTGCCACCGACATGAATACGTGGGAGGTATAAAGCGTGACTGAGAACTGGAAGCGTAAATTACCGCCAAAGTTTTAACTTTCTTAACCTTTGATCTTTTGATTACCTCTCATATTCACAAACACTTCTGAATAACTTGCTACTTGTGTGAGGCTTCATGCATGCTTCTTGGGTTTTATTGATGCTTTAATTTAAGCATTTGATCCTCGAATGCTTTTCAACTGTTTCTGTATACGTGTGAATTTAAAGATGTATCATTTTACTCTCAAAATTTATAAAAAAATGGTTTAACAAATTCCGGGTCAAGATACTCCTTAAAGTATTTTAATATTCCTGCAGAAATATCCCTCATTAATTTCTTTTAAAAATATTGAGGATGAAAGAGTGTATTCTCCTTTAGGAATTGAACCCGAATATCACGAGTAAAATGCTTCGCTAAAGCTCAGCCAGTGAGGGAATAGAAATTATTTATTTACATGTGATATTTTGTCTTGTAGTATTTAGTTCGTGTACCTTAAAGATGGTTAAATTTTAATTAATTATGTTTTTAACTAATATACTTCATTTATATGCCGTGACTGGAAATTACTGATTCATAAATATTACACATTGCATTAAAGTAACCATTGACTTGAACTTGGTCATATCCTGTTTGAGACCGACTTTTAATTTTTCACTTATTATAGTTGCAAAAGTAAACTACAATATTCCCATTATCTTAAATTATAGGACACTTGTTTATTTATTTTAAAGCAATATCTTTTCGTCTTATATGAAGAGCTCGTATTTCTAAACCGTTTAATAAAACTGACAGTTTAAAGTATTGCATCAGTTATGGGGTTTTTTTTAGATTTAAAACCTTCATCCTAAACCCTATTTTGTTACTTCCAATGTTATTCTGCCACTACATATCTGTAATGTAAATTTACATTGAAAAACACAGTCGATAATTTGTAAAATAAATTGGAATACTCATAATAGAAATGCTAGATAATGTTATTTTCAGCATTATGCATGAGCTGTGGCTCTCCTTTTCAGTAATAAATGTAAATATTAACGTTTTCTACAGTTCATTTAAGACATAACACAATATAATTCCAATTTATCAAGGGATAATAATTATCCTACATTGAAAAAAGCTGTTCGAAAAGCATTTCAAAATTCTAACTTGTCCATCAGCTCCCAAACAAGATATATTACATTTAAACTGATTGAGAACAAAGTTAACTAATATTGTGACAAACAAGAAGTATACGATCAATATGGGGTATAGCAAATTAACTGTAGTGACTGTGAAAGCTTTGAATATTGGGAAAACTGGTAGAAGTTTTAATAAAAGGCTTAAAGAACACATACAAGATTTGGAAATATATAAAGTTTTATCAAATAAAATAAAATTTTGCTGAACACTTATTGGAAACTGACCATTAACGACACAAATATTGGAAATAACATGGATATTTTACACATCGAAAGGAAAATAGATAAATTGAAACACAGTAGAAGAATTACACATCTATCTAAATTATAATAAATATCCTCATAATATTTTAAATAGTAATCTTAAAATTAAGATAAACAAAATTTTTGAAAAAAATAAAATATTAAATTCAGATTACTAATCAAAAATTACAACTGTGTTATTTAAATTTATCATATGTTAAAATGGTCCAAATGTCTATATTTAGTTTTTATTTATTCAGATGTGAATGTACACTGAAGTTGGTTAAAAACCGAAACACATGTATGTCAATACAAAAAAATTTAAGGTTTTTAGTTATTTTTTATTACATTAATAATATATTTAGTTCATAACTGATTTCTAAACATGTTTTGTTTATAAAATGTATTATAAAGAAACAGCACTTTGTTAATTAGGTATACAGACATAAATATAAAAAGGGACCTCAATAACAGTAAAGTTCCGGTTAGAGTAAAGTAAAGGACGTTTGTGGTCCCGCCCAAACATGTAACTCTACACACAGCTTACACCACGTGCACAGGACAATGAGCCTTGCTTTGAAATGTTACACAGTAAAATGTTCAAAATTAAGATCTCCATACGCTTAGGAACTTATCATAGTCTAGTTATGTAGTAGCTTTGTAGAAGCATATTATTATAAGTGTTATTTTCCAAATTTGGAATCTATTTAAATGTAGTGCAATATTGTATACAGATACCATGTAACATTATCAACGAACACACCTTTTAAAAGACTTTCAAGTAATTTTTAAATTCAAGTACGTTATAAGGCGTTTTCGGACCACTTGAGATCTGACGAACCACATGGATTTTTAATGCTCCGTTATAAAGTTCATATCTATTACAATAACTGTATTTAAATTATGTTGATCATAAGAACATGCGTTTGGATATTAACCATTTGTTATATGTTACATCATGTATAGCACTGTGTTTTAATATCTCAGTTGTAATATGCGTATTAAATAAAATGTAATTATAACTTGTAACGTGCCGCAACTGACTGTAATAAAATATGAAATAAATATCTGAACTAATAAGATGATAATTTTTAATTAATTAATTTTTTAAATTATATTCATCCAAAGTGGCCTCATCTACACCGAAGTTATAATTCTCTTTTGGTAGCCACTGTTATGTATAAGCGTTCTCAATAACTTGTTTCATTGAAAGAAATTCTCTTTGCAGTTACTGATTTCTTCCTATTTAATTTTGCAACTGAAATGGGTTTGCAATAAAACAATCGAGTTGCAAACAAATAAAAACATGATGAGAAAAAAGAAAAGTACACGGTATATTCCGGCAATCGTGATATTGGGTGGACAGTTTCAAAAACGTTATCTCAGAAAAGTACAGAAATAAAACAGTATACGATTGTTTTCAGATGAAAACCTCCATCTCGTAGCAATCAAGAAGCGATCACAAATGACAACTCCTCAGGTAGAGGAACCGATTACTTCCAAATACAAACCATATGTCTGTATTGGAATTTATGTTTTAACTTCCTTATATTCTTTGTAAAAATTACATTTTAATAGCATTTTAATGCGTTTACTCGTGTAATTTAACAATATAAATCAGAATACTTTAAATTTTTTGTTGTTTTTTTTTATATGTTCTTTAACACATTTGCTTGGAAACTAATCAATGAAATCAATTATACTGTTTTCTACAGCTTTGATATTACACATTTATGTTATAAAGCTGGTAAGGCTAGTTGCACACACACCGATTTTGGACGACCGATTTTTTTACCGGCCGTCCAAATTCCAATAGTGAACTGAATGAGGAACGGAACCTGGCACACACACGCCGACAGCTGGTCGGCGCGCCGGTTTCACATTGGAATTTGGACGGGCCGGTAAAAATCGGCGTCCAAAATCGGTGTGTGTGCAACTAGCCTAATGGCCTTAAAATTTAATTTTGTACGTAAATATTTATGTATGTAGTAAATAATAAAAATTAAAATAACTATCGTGTATGTTTGACGTTTCGCACCAAGCATAAAACGTAGATAAACATTGTTGAAAATTCGAGATATTTGGCCTTTCTTCGAAGGTAGTTAAATGATCAGGTTTCTGAAGCTTCATACTTCATTAACAATGAATAACCTTAGCTGAAATAAAAGTTTCAAGACCGTAATATTTTCAAAGAGGTTTCTACTACAATTCTTAGACGAAACACAGTGCACGTAGTCCTAAGAAATAATTATCTCATATATTTAGTTATATATTCTTCACTTGAGTGTTTTGAAGTCTTCATTGCATTCCTCGTTTCCTTGTACATTGTCATAATCTATATATTCACTTATATATATATATATATATATATATATATATATATATATATATAAAAGTTAGAAGCCAAATTCCCAGTCAAAATACCAATCTGATAAATTGAAGAATATCCCACATCATTTAATTTTAAAATCAAGGCAACCAGATGGGTTGAACCTAAGATGATTCTCTTTTCCTTTATATAACAAAATAATTTTTAATTCTATGTAAACATTTACAAATATTCTAAACACAGCTGAATAGGATCTTGTTGTTTATGGTATTTATTTGTTAACATTTTATTTTGGCTATGTCCTTTTGTTTTTGGTTTGAGTTCTGTTTATATGTTTTTAATTCAGTGTGTTCTGATGAAGGGTTGTGTCAACTCGGAAATTAACATGAGCACTGAGAATTGTTTGTTGTTTCTGTTTTTGTATACACTTTAAAGTACTTCGAAGAGTGTATATATATATATATATATATATTATATATATATATAATATATATATATATATATATTATATATATATATATATTCTCTCCGTATGAAGGTGAGAATCCCCATACAAAAACTTTAAACCTGTATATCCGCTTTTTTTCTGAAGTCACACAAGAACTTCAGATTAGGTATAGTCCCTGTTAGGTATAAATAGAATATATAATTATGTCAGTGTACAAGGAACCGCAGTATACAGGGAACACTTCAAAACACCCCAAGTGAAGTTTTATGGTGTGTGTGTGTGTGTGTGTGTGTGTGTGTGTGTGTGGTCGTATTTGTGACATATGCGTCTTAGGCTATTGCCATAAAAAGTCGTTTGACACGTATTTGGTCTTTCTGATCATATATTAATTTGGTAGTTTAAGCGCATATGTGCCAGATACAGTCAAATACAAAATAATTTAATCGTAAAAATGAGGGCTATGTGGTTTATTGGTATCACAATAACCCCGCAGGTTAGAGATCCAGGTTCCAATCCTGGTGGAGCAAGTTCTTTTTTGATTTCTATGGTTGTTGGGAAAACATTTGCCTATTTCCAATTATTCAAATTTGTGATTTATATATATATATATATATATATATATATATATATATATATATAAATGATTTGTTTAGATGTATGAATAGCACTTTACCCAATTTTAAATTTCCCTATGATGAAATATCATATTTTTATAACTATGTTCTTAACCTGAATTTTTTAGCCAATAATAAGGGAACATTTCTTTTTGTCACAAAAATTTATTATCTTGAAAAGTCTCTGGGGTTATTTTAAAATGCTATTTATGCTATTATTACTCTCAAAGTTCTTTAACATTTTTCTTAGATGCATTTGAATTCCACATTTAAGTGCAATTACTATTTGAGAAGAAGAAACATTTGTAGACATAATTTTCAAAAGTCTTAAGAAGCATTAAATGGTTGGTCAGATTGATACATCATACATTTTTCTCATTCCAAGCACGTAATTAAGTATTTCACACAACTTTTCAAATTTCACCCCTTACTTAAATATTTCATTTGCAAAAACTGGTTGTCTTGGTATGTAAATACTATCTTCGGTAGTAAAAAATACCATCCTGGGACAAAATATAGTCCTTCGAGACCTCTTATGTCTACACCAGAAAAACTGTACGAATTCAAGTTTTTTTTTTCAACCTTCCACTATTTTAAAAGAGTTTTATAATTGTATAGGAAGAACACTTAGTATGTACAAAACATGTAAAAGTAAATGTAATAGGTTTATATAACTTATTGTACATAGGTGTAACTCTTGCAGATATTTTTAATGTGAAGTTAAACGAGATTCTTGAATAGAATAGAGCTGTATTCAAAAAGAAATGAGTGACTGGTAAAGTATAACACTGTTTAAAAAAATGGTTGTAATTTAAATATGATTTTATTATGTATGTATGTATGTATGTATATATATATAAACGCTCCCAGTGTCTTCTAATTTTGAAGCATGCAGGCTCCAAAAGGCTCAAATTAAATTATATAAAGCCAATTTTTATTTTAAAGGAGTGTGAATAAAATAATTACAAGCTTGGTCATAATATGGAAATGTATATTTTAAGTATCACTATACATTATAGAAAAATTTTTATGACCTCCAAAATGGTCATTATGTGAAAGAGATTACAATAGCCAAAAGAGTAAAATTTAGTTCAAGTAAAACAATTATGCAAATTTTAAATTAGGGTTTGCTTATAATTACCAAGCGTCGCAAAAAGCAGGATGATTATGCAAATCAGAGAATGAAATTTAAATTCTTATAGTTACTACGTATAGGGTCACTTTACTGAATTTTTTCCTTACTATTATATTAACCAGCAAAGCGGGGTTTTATGTATACTAGTATAACGTTGAAAACAATTTTTAAAAATTACGGATCATCATTTGTATTATTAACTGTTTGGTATTTTTTTGTAATTAAAAATAAATTACAGATATTCCAATTTAATGTACGTTTTTAGTCCATTGAGATAGTAAAAGGAAAACAATTTAAATTTAGAATATGTTTCTAATTGTGGTTAAGAACACAAAATTCGTAAAAATTCAAAACGCATTACTATTAATGTATTTACAAATAATCATTACTTTTACTTTTTCATACGACCTGGCGTCATTTTAAACACATAAATACACGAAGGGCTTTGTTTGCTTTTAATTCGTGCTAGCAAACATAGCTTCACGTTTTTATTTTAGAATGGAATAAAATGGAAATACAGGATGGAGGTGACATTGTGTGTGTGTGTGTGTGTGTGTGTGTGTGTGTGTGTGTGTGTGTGTGTGTGTGTGTGTGTAAACACACGTTCACAGTACACAAACTCTTTATTTCATTTTAATATAAGGTCACAATGCATTGTCCCAATGCACCTTGAAAAGGGACCTAAACCCTAAACTAGATAATTAATTGTAAACAATACATTTATCTGTTTTACAGTTTTTCAATAATATTACATTTGGTTACTGAAACAAAAACAAAAAACTATGTATGTGTGTGTGTTTTGGTTTATTAAAAAGCCTGTGTTTATACCTTAACATTAATATGGAAGCAAGTCAAAATTTATGATACAATTACCATAAAATAAGTCAATACTTTAATACAGTTCATTTGCAAAAACCCTGCACCTATATTTTATATTACATCATGCTTCCTTAGGCAAGGTAATGATAAAAAACATATAATGTACCTCTTTACAGTTGTACTTCTATCAAGAGTGAATTACAAGTAATATAGTTATGAATATAGCGTGAAGGGTTTGTTTCAATACGAATGTTGAGTTAGCTCCATTTCACCTACCATTTAGTGCAGTGTCTAAAATCTTGTCTCATGAAATCAATAGGATGCTGCTGATATTAACCAGATAGCTATGCAAAAAGTTGTGTTCGTGTTGTCCATATTTATTGAGATTATGCAGGGTTTCAAATTATTTTACTGTGCAATAATTACACAGGAAAAGAGTGAGGTAATCGTGTTTCGCTTTGGACAGCATGATTTATAAAACCGGCTAAGTGCTTCTTACCTCTAGCTTATTACCAAAAACATGTTACTACAGCTCATTAAGAAGTGAAAACTCATCCAAAGTTCATCCATCACAGAACAATAATCCTCATTGTATTAGCATGCATAAAAATTATCAAACTTTCACACCCCTGACGTAAGTCAGAAGCATAAATATGAAAATTATGATGCTACTTTTTTTTTTTATTAAATGAAAACAAGGTTTTAAACAATAAATACTTAAATTTAGTTTGTGCATAAAATCAGATTCTGTTATAATGTTCATTTTTATCTAAGATATGTTTCAATACTAATAAAACCTTTTTTAAATCTAATTTGTAACTTAATAAAAATAATTTGATTGTTTAAAATATGCCAACATTGTAATTTAAAAGAGTTGTATGATATAATAGTTTTTAGTTTTTTTTAAAGTTATTATTTTATAAAATAACTATAAAGTGGACATGAAACAAAGAGTGTGGGATTAGGAGTATTGAATCAATTGTCAAGTGTAAGAAATAGATTGTTTTCCAAATAAAGTAATTATATCGCATATAGTCAATAGTTAGATCATTTACGGAGAAAACGCAGTTGAGTAGAAGGAGAATATAAAGTCAGTCTCTTAAATAGAGAATAATATAACGGAAATTAGATTTTTGGAGTCATTGGCAGCAGATTACTTTCATTTCGCAACGTGTAGAGCCCTACCTCCCGTGAAAAATGAAGGTAATAGATGTAGAACGTGCCCTTAAAATAGAACATCTAAAATTCTCCTTTGTATTATTATTATTATTTGATAATGTTATTACACCATTACTTATACATTTTAAATAAAATAAAGGTAATTAATGGCACTAACGCTTTATAGTAGATATTTTTATAGTAATAAAAAACAATCTATTCATGATTCTTGAAACAGTTTCTACTCTAAGAAACTCCGCCTAATATGGTTAACAATTAATGGGTTAATGCAATTATGATATTTTCTTTTTCAAACAATTGTTAATAATTTAATTTAATACCCAGTACGCTTACGAGTGAAATTTCAATAATTGCTAAAACGCGTAGTAAACTAATATAAATAATATATAAGTAACATTGATTTACTAATTAGGATTTAGAAACAACAATTTTGTGAAATACCTGCACAGTTTAATATGTACTTTTGTAAAATACTTGTATCAGTACGACTTCTGCTACACAATACACACAAGTGGACATTACACGCCAACTAATGCTGGGTCGTAAAGTTTACTGAGGTGTCAAGTTACCTGTCGCTAACAAGGTGGTGGAGTACTACATCATTCACAGTGCTACCTAAATCATTTTAGCTCTGTTATTCTGTAAACAGCAGATGCATAGCTGATTAAAATTATACGCATTTCATATATTTCATCAAAATTATTTGCTAGTTTTTAATTTGTCTTATTAAGCATAGTGACAACAAAGTGTTATGATAACTTAAAAAGATTTAATCTAAGATATATATATATATATATATATATATATATATATAAATATATATATAATATAATTTCAATAAATATTCAATCGAAAAAAAGTACTTGCTCCGCCGGGGACTTACCCATATCACCTCCGGGCCATTAAACCCGGAGTCTCTCACTTGCCGGGTGAATGTGCTACCGGCACATTTATGTATTTTCAAAATTATAATATATTGCATTATGTTATTATTGTAAAATTAACAAAGAATCAAAACTTGTTGATATGTCAAAATTGTATTTACATTTAGAATGTTTATTATCAGGTTTTTCTACACACACAAATATATTATATATATATATATATATATATATATATATATATAATATATATATATATACTATTATTTATATTAATATTAACAACCTCAGTACTGGGGTTAATAATTGTTTTCTATAAGTCAGCCTTATTTCCGCTAACGTCTGTCAAGATGATGCTTCTTCTTCCACTTTATTACAAGTACTTACATAGGGACATAGATGGACATAACTTTGACTTTAACAGTAAAAACAAAAAAAAGTTACATTGTAGGGTTATTAATTGTTTCTTGAGTAAAACGTTGAAATCAAGCAAATTAAACTTTTTGTCGAATATTTAGAAATATACTTGACCTTTGTATAGTTTATTTAGTAAATATTTGATAAAAACAGTTATTTTGTAAAGTAAGAGGCTATTATTGGAAATATAAATTTGATAATATCATTATAAGATCATAGCAGTGAAAGGCAAAAGATTTTTCGTCCTGAAGGGAAACCAGTATGACTGAAAACCCAACAAGGATTACTTATGGCTGGTTTATAACTCTCGGATGAACCTACCACTTAGCACTTAAAAATTGATGTGTCACTTAAATCTGGGCAACCTTTTGGGTGTCCAGAATCAGCACATCATTAACCGCAAATGTCTAAATTGTGTGGTTTAAGAGCAATTTGATAGGTTTAGTTTATTGCGAGAGATGACCGTTGGAGTTGGTGAGATTTGTTCCCTAAGTATCAGAGGTTTCTTGCTAGCCTCGACAAGGGTGTGCCATCCCCTGCCTGCTTTGACTGGAAAGGGTGGTTCACACCTGGCTTACCCTTCTTCCGGAGAGATATGACTTTGAGATTAGTGCCCTAATTCTTCCTCATGGACTCCATAGGAGGCGGCCGCTACCTCACTAATTTTACCCATCCTGAATATCCTGTCACTCCGGAAGCAGCGCTAAGGTTCTTATAGGATGAAGTAAAATTTACAAGTTTCTTGTTCCAATTAATGACAGTATTTAGTGGTATATAGTTTAAAATATGTTCTAACTGTATTCCTTGCTTACTTCATATTTGCTAAAATTTTACATTGCAAAGTATATTGTTATTACACTTCAAATAATATTGATGGAAAACCATCGAGCTCGTCATTTCTTAACTATTAAAAATTTGAAATGAGCATTTTTATTATATATGTTTTCTTTCTCTATAATTTAAAAACAATAAATTTATAAAAAATAATTAACAAAATTTACTTTAATAGTTTAAACGTAACATTTTTATTGTATTTGTAATTTAAACATTTGTTATATTTTAAATTGGTTTTTTCAGTTCATACATTTAATATATGTTAGCAGCAATGTATTTTTTGTTGAGTTTTACTAACGTAAAAGCCATTGAGGTTAAGCAATGAAAATAAAAATAACAATTATTTCTTAATGTATCTTTAGAAAAAATATATAACTAGATACCAAAATTTTATTGTCTCTATGTTTCGTAGTTGTGGCCAGCTGTTGATCAGTAAATAAGGAAAATCCAGTAAATTCCTTACAATTGTTCGTAGTCAAACATGAGACTATCGGGAGGTTTCCGAGTAAATATTAAATCGTTAATTTGATCGAAACTGTTCAAATGAACATGAATAATATATGTAATAGCACATGTTCCCAATCTCTAAATACTAAATATTGTTTACATCTAAGAATATTTTGCCCCACTTTACACTGGATCCATAATTAGATTACATGCATATACTCCTTTGGTGTATTTACAAATTTATCAGCAAAAACCATGTGTTCTAATAATACATTAATTGACGTGTGTAGTATATATAACGTCTTATACTTTTCAATCGAAATAGAAGTATTTAATTTTTAATCATAACTTAACAGTATCATCAAAATATAAATCTATTAACTAAAATATAAGGATTTCAATCGTTAGTATTTTCCACACTGCACAAAAGTGGTTTGTTTTGTTTCTATAATTATTGAAGATTTTAAATAATAATGTTTGAGAAATTTAGAAAGAAATTTGAGACATTTCAGATGTTTTAATCTCAGTGTTAAACACCAAACTAAAACAAATCGAAAACTAAAAAACATATCACGTGATTGTAATATAACGTAGTGAAAATAACATGTAGCGTAAGCCACTCTTAGTTAGCAGGCGAAGGTTTTGTGGTCTGCCAATTCTGGAATCAACGTAAATTCCAGATGCTTCTATTACTATTATAGATTTATATTAATTGCAGTAAATTGTGCCTTTCTTCTTCCTAATTTTTATAACAAGAAGATTAGTTGGCTTCTTAAAGACCTATATCGTGAACGATACCCTGATTCGTTTAAATTAAACAGAAACATTTATCAAAGTTAGCCGCCCTATTTTGAGGGACCCTTATCATTGCAATTAGTTCGTATAGGTAAAAAAATCCAGCAGTAGTAGTGAAAATATTAATGTTTAAATTACTTTAGCTGCTATACTTTACGTCCTTGCAAACGTGGAAACAAAAAGGGATGGCAAATTTATAAATACTGGTACAAATGAAAATTGTATTTTATTAAGTGATACTTCAGAGCCAGTTTTACCGACTGTAAGTATGTTAATTAGAGCCGATAGACGTAAGTTGCAAATATTTTTAAGTAAACGAAAAAGGTATTAATTGGTATTCAAAGATTTAAAGCATTTAACATACATGCTTATATTGCAGGGTTCCTAGGCTAAACATCAAAACTGCCTCACCTCTAATATCTAGATGTGCTGAAAACACAGAAATTTCAATAGTATAAACTTATTCAATACAAGAGAAATTGAAAGGTCATGTACGTGGTTTGGGCTAACGAGACCTAAGACGGTAGTGCTACAGGGTCAAGATAATTGTCCAAAAAAGACACCAGTATAGATAGTCGTTGTCTTGGTTGCACTTTACTAAAACTAGAATCAATATTTTATGAGAAGGTAATAAATATGATCAACACTCTATAGATATTCTTAACACTTTTGTAGCAGAAAAGTGGAAACCTTGTAATAAATTACTTATTAATATTACGCTACACACTTTTGTATTTAGACAGAATGTAATGGCAATTAACGTAAATATCTTATGATAGTTTTCGGACTAGTGTAAGTGCAACCTTAGACCAGACTACTATTCTACCAAACCATATTGAAATCATTATAAATATAAATAATTCGTGTACTATTTATATAGAAATCGTAAAAGATTACCATTTATACTAAAACGCTTCATATTTATATTTAAAGTCTCAAACAAAAAAACTGTTCTTTAAAATTTGGAGGTTAAGATATCAGCAATGTGTATCATCATATCTGTAACATTTGGGATAATCTATTTAAGTTTATTTTTTTAAATCTGTGGAAAGTAATTTTATTTTCAATAATCAGTCTTGAACTGTTTTGAATATAACTGTTGTATCTAAGGTTTTAATAATAACAGCGGTGATTGTACTATTTTAATGCTTTACGCATCAGTTTATTAATAAATATAAGTTTTTAAATTAAAAAAGGTCAAATTATAATTTTCCAGTGCACAGGATTAAATAATGTGTTATAATTTTTTTTGTGTTAAGTAAATCTTTAAAAAGTACCTGGATTTAGTATAGTTTTAATATATCCTCTAAGGTTTTCTACAGATAAAAAGTAGAAATATTGACCATATCAATATGGTAGTCAGAATTTTCTCACAAAAGCATAAACCTAATTTTTGACTGATTGTTTGGATGTAATTGCATAGGACTGTACGGGATATCCCCTATTTTAAAGGAGAACAACACAAAGATTGAGAGTTACTTTGGAATTATAGGTACAATACGATGCTACCGTTCTACAGTTAAGCCCATCACAGTATCATGTATGACAGACAAGGTTAATCCTCTATAATCTCACTAAAAGCTTACAGATGCAGAAGTAGATTAAACGTCTACTTCTCAAGATAAAATTGAAATTTTAAAGTACCATCGTAATAATTACATCATAGGAAATTATGATATATGTTGTTTCTTTTGTTAACTTAAAATTATATTACATTTTTATAGATTTTTCAGGTTCATATTTTTTAATTTTCCGTGTTTTAAAATTAGATGGAACAGGCTGAAGCAAATCATATACTCGTACTATATAGAACTAGAAATAATAAGTGTCCTGTATATAGCCCAACCCACGAGAGAGTAGTGATAGCGGAGTACTCCACACCGGGGTTCGTTTCCGAGTCAAGGAGCACTCAGAATACTATCATCCTCGGGGATTTCCTGTTGTCAAGAACCTGGAAGGAACACGGAGAATAATCTTTTACGTTTATGTCACATCCCGTAGTGTATTTACTGTACTGTGTATTTACTGTAATAAAAATAAAACATAATAAACAATTAAACATGTTAAACTAAAAAATAAAATTCTGACTTTTAAGAATATTTTTAATAGAATGGGAAAATTATTATTTGATGACAACATTTAAATATATACAACTTAAACACGACAAGTGATATGTAAAATGTATAACATATTACATTGTTCATGATATATAATGGTAAAAACAAACATTTTGTAATCTAAAATGTTTATAAACTTTATAATATTAAATACTAAAAAAATAAACAGTATCTATATAAGAAATGGAACCACATTTATTTCTTATATATTTCTTCCATATATTTTAGTTTTATGAATTTTATCCGAGTTACCTGATGTTAAGTCTAGGAGGAATTTCGCTTTTTCATAGCAATAGGAGTGCTTGTTCTATTAATCTGAGATGGATCGGATTCGAATTTTTGTAAATGTATATACATTGCCTAAACTATTTAGAAAGTGGCAGTATGTCTTCACCAGAGTCCAAGAGATAAGTTTTCATATAAGTGCTTGAACTTTTTATTTATAACTATGCATTAAGTAATAATAATACTAGAAAAATCAATAAAAGCTTATTGTATATTTTAATTCCCACTAATATTTATTTTTAGGTGATGTCCTTTTATTAAAAATTTATTATGCAAATGTAGGTTGGTATAATATAAAAGAAACTGATTTAGTATCTGTGTGTCTAATCTGTATACGTTACGAGTTTTATTTAACTGATAAAGTAATAGTGGATATAGCCTAAATTAAGTTAACTGATTTCACACGAGATTCCAGACCATAATTAAATTTATCTTCAAGGCCGTAGATCAGTACGTCCTCTAGATATCAAATAGAGAGAGACAAATACACTTTTCCAGTCAACCAAATTATAAGTTTCACCACAGTTCAGTAAAAAATAAATGATAATATTTGTTCCAAAAGAAAATTGTAAATGTATGTAAATTTTTACTTTACTTATGCAGAAAATGTATATAAAAAAATAAATCATTTTATAAGTTACAATAACATTATTTAGAGAGATTTTGTTCGTTGCAAATGGAAACAGCTATGCAATTTATAAGTTTGCTTATAAATATATAAATTATAAATATACAATCAACATTATTTTCAGAATGAAATGTAAACTAAATGTAAAATCTAAAAATACCTCAATATACAGGATACCTCAAATACCTCTGATCACTCTTTAAAGATGAATTAAATTTACTCTTTTGTAGCGTCCCCACGATACCTTAATAAATAAATAGCGTAAGGGGGTATATATTGTTTAAGAAGCTTTGTTTAGACATGAAACACATTGTGTTCGGTCATAGCTGTAACTTTGATGGATTTAGCTGGGTGTCATTAAATTATGTTTGCATGGTTTACTTTAAGTCTTACATGCATAAAACATAAAAACAATGAAATTTTGGTAGCAACCCGCATACAATCATAGTGATTTTATGAGGTATTTGTTTATAAAATATGTATTTATTGTGAAAAAACGACAAAATAAATGCAATGTTTAAAGCCAGTGTCCAGATTTGATTTCCGCCATACTTGATTAGTAGTGTCCTTCCTAAACCACTAAATCATTTATTACGTACAATACCACGTGACATGACTTATAAAAAAATATTGTGCTTGAAACTTAAAATTTTTCATTAAATCTTTATTTATAAGTAGTGTTTTAGACATGGGTGTGTTAGAATAGGGCTGAGTGTAGTTTTTGCGTCAGTTAACTAAATAAATGTATGAACTACTTTTTATCTGACTCCAATACATCTAAAACATTAAGTAAGATTAGACTAAACATTTTTCATGCAACTTTCAGTGATGGATTTCATAAGATTTCGTGGAGTGATGAATTACTGCTATCTATATACAGGGTGTCCCATGAAGAAACGGAGAAACTGTCAGGACTGGTTCTTACATTTTTAAACAAGTCCTGACAGTTTCTCCGTTTCTTCATGGGACACCCTGTATTATAGAGAAATGTACATGAATTCTAACGTGTAGCAAATTCTTTGAAAGTATTAAGGGGAAACTCGCCTTCGGCTCGCTGGGGGCTACGCCCCCAGGCCCCCATTTGGGTGTTGGCTAAATTCGGGGATAAGCGTAGTTCGGTGATTGGTTAAATTCAAGACGTGAAGTTTTCCAAAGTTTATGTATCCGTTTCTCGAGAATCTTACGGGTCGTAATGCTTCGCTAACGCTCAGCCAAAAGATGTGTGGTGTATAATATTAATCAATTGATGTGGCTAGAAGAGTTAAGTTATGTGTTCGTGAAATTTGGAGACAAAGAAGAATTTGGTTTTAACCAAAGTCAGAGGACGTATTGTATACCATAGTTTAATTTTCCGGATTTACCCAAACTTTTGACTTTGAGGGCGTTTTTGCGGCTTAACCGTTAGAGATACGTGAAAAAGTGACTGGACCTTTCTTGTCGGAAATTTAATTTTGTCTTTCGATTGTGCCCTCAGATCTGATCTACGACCTATGGTTTAGCCAGAAATGAGCTCGGGAGAAAAGTCTGCACGGGTCAGCTATCTTGAATTGTTTAGTATAAACATAATAAAAAACCGACCTCAAGGCAGTATTTTAAGTCGAACAGGGGGTTTAATATCACCAGGAGACTATCTAGTCAAGGCGAGAAATTCCCTGGGTGGGTGATTAATGTTAAGGAGGTTAAGACAAGAGGGGGTTTAATTTCGTCAGGATATTGTCTGGTCATATGAACAAATTCCCAGGGGGGTGTTAACGTTACCGGGGGATAAGTCTCCAGGGGGTTATCTGGTCATACCAGGATCTTCCCAGGGGGGGGGGTTAAGAGATTTGGTGACTGGTAAAATTCGGACATGAGGTCATGGCAGGAAATTCCCTGGGGGGGTTTAATGTTACCAGGGGGGTGTTAACACATCAGGGGGTTGAATGTACAGGAGGTTATCAGGTCATACCATGAAATCCCCGGGGGGGGGGGTTAATATTACCGGGGGTTAATGACACACTTGGGCCTTTTTTAGAGGGTATTGTGTCTGTGAACATAATAAATATTCCTCTGTCCCTATCTACTATTGACGCTTAGCTAACGCTCAGCCAACTCCCGAAGTCACTGAACCTTTTCTGTAGATCAACGTGATTTCCCTAAATCCCGTTTTAAAATTTGTTTTGAGTTACGACCAACCGTTTAGCCGCTATCAAGCCCGGAATGTAAATTTTTAGGCGAAAATGTCCAATATTTTCACTTAATCGCGTTTTGCGGTCAAACTAAGGGAAATACAGTAAAAAGTCACTGGACCCTTTTTGTAGGTCATCTTATTTCCTAAATAAAACGTTAGTCTTAATTTTGACCTCCGACCAATGGTTTCGCCGCTATCGACCCCAAAAACAAAAGTTTCGCGTAAAAGTTTACAACAAAATTGTACATAATCACGTTTTTCGGCCAAACCAATCGAGATTAGGGCAAAAGATTACTGGACCTTTTCTGTAGATCGCGCAATTTGCTAATTTGATGGGTCAATCAGATTTGAGCTACGACCAACGGTTCGGCCGCTATCGGGCTTGAAAACATTATTTTTATCGAAAAAATCTCTGGAATTTCAAATGTTCGAGCGTTTTGTCGCTTAACCATGGAAGATAGAGCAAAAAGTCATTAGACCTTTTTTGTAGTTCACTTCATTCCTGACCATGAATTTTTCCGTCAGATCCGAGCTAGCTCCAACGGTTCGCCCGCTATCGGGCTTACAAAAAATGCCTGCAGGGGTGAAGAATGCGCGATTTTTTGGGAATTTTTTTTGAGGGGTTGAAAATGAAAAATTCTCACTTTTCAGGGATTTTCCTGGTGGTTTACACGTGGAAAGCTATCTGTGTACCAAATTTCAAGTCTCTAACTCATCTGGAAGTAGGTTAGAATTAGTATACGTATCAGTGAGTGTCAGTCAGTCAGTTACACATGCGGTTGTATATATATTAGACTCGCCTTCGGCTCGCTGGGGGCTACGCCCCCAGGCCCCCATTTGGGTGTTGGCTAAATTCGGGGATAAGCGTAGTTCGGTGATTGGTTAAATTCAGGACGTGAAGTTTCCAAATTTTATGTATCCGTTCTCGAGAATCTTACGGGTCGTAATGCTTCGCTAACGCTCATCCAAAAGATGTGTGGTGTATGATATTAATCAATTGATGTGGTAGAAGAGTTAAGTTATGTGTTCGCGAAATTTGGAGACAAGATAATTTGGTTTTAACCAAAGTCAGAGGACGTATGTATACCATAGTTTAATTTTCCGGATTTACCCAAACTTTTGACTTTGAGGGCGTTTTGCGGCTTAACCGTTAGAGATAAGTGAAAAAGTTACTGGACCTTTCTTGTCGGAAATTTAATTTTATGTTTCAATTCCGTCGTCAGATTTTAGCTGCGACCTTTGGTTTAGCCAGGAATGAGCTCGGGAGAAAAGTCTGCACTGGTCAGCTATCGTGAATTGTTTAGTACAAACATAATAAAAACCGACCTTAAGGCAGTATTTTAAGTTGAACAGTTGGTTTAATATCATCAGGAGATTATCTAGTCAAGCCAGGAAATTCCCTGGGGGGGGGGTTAATGTTACTGGGGGGTTAACACATCAGGGGGTTTAATTTACTCAGGAGGTTATCTGGTCATACCAGGAAATCCTCGGAGGGGGGTTAATGTTACCGGGGGCTAATGGACACACCTGTCCCTATTTTAGACGGTGTTGTGTCTGTGAACAAAATAAAAATTTATTCTGTCCCTATCTACTATTGACGCATAGCTAACGCTCAGCCAACTTATTATGTGGGGTTGTATTCACTCGTTAACCTAGCAAAGCCTGAATCCTGATTGAATTACACAAATATTAGTCACATATAGGCCTATAATTAATTATTTAAAACTCCAAAAATTTCCAATTCACGACAAATATTTTGCTATTTATCGCGTTTTTCAGGCTTATTAAAGTACATACAGCAAAAAGTTACTAGACTTTTTTTGTAGAACACGTCGTTTACTAAAACTTATTAAGTTGCATTTTTTGAGCTACGACCAACCGTTTAGCCGCTATCAAGCCCGGAATGTAAATTTGTAGGCGAAAATTTCAAAATATTTTTCACTTTAATCGCGTTTTGCGGTCAAACTAATGGAGATATAGTAAAAAGACACTGAACCTTTTTTGTAGATCATATTATTTTCTAAATCTAACCTTTGTTTTATTTTGACCTCCGACCAATGGTTTCGCCACTATCGACCGCATAAACAAAATTTTCACGTAAAAGTTACAAAGAAATTGCACATAATCACGTTTTTTCGGCCAAACCAATGGAGATAGGGCAAAAAGTCACTGGACCTTTTCTGTAGATGGCGCAATTTGCTAATTTGATGGGTCAATCAGATTTGAGCTACGACCAACGGTTCTGACGCTATCGGGTTCGAAAAAACATTATTGTAAGCGAAAAAATCTCTGGAATGTAAAATATTCTCGCGTTTTGTCGCTTAACCACAAGAGATAGGAAAAAAAGTCACTAGACCTTTTTTGTAGTTCACTTCATTCCTGACCATGAATTTTTCGTCAGATCCGAGATAGCTCAAACGGTTCGCCCGCTATCGGGCTTACAAGAAATGCCTGCAAGGGTGAAAAATGTGCAAATTTTCTCGAATTTTTTTGAGGGGTTTTAAAAGTAAAAATGTACGGTTTTCAGACTTTTCCCGGTGGTTTCACGGTAATAGGTACCTGCGTGCAAAATTTCAAGTTTCTAGCACTTCTAGAACTATGTTAGAATTAGTATGATCTGTCAGTGAGTGAGTGAGTCAGTCAGTTTCACATGCGGCTGTATAGTATATTAGACTCGCCTTCGGCTCGCTGGGGGCTACGCCCCCAGGCCCCCAAAGTAAACGCTTGCAAATTCGGGGATAAGCGGAATTCGGTGACTGGTTAAGTCCGGACATTAAGTAAATGACAAGGGATTTAAAAATTGACCTTTTTCATAGATTTTTTTCCGGATTCGTAAAAACTTTTGACTTTGAGGGCATTTTGCGGTTAAACCGTTAGAGATACGACAAAAAAGTGACTGGACCTTTCTTGTTGGAAATTTAATTTTGTCTTTCGATTGTGCCCTCAGATCTGATCTACGACCTATGGTTTAGCCAGAAATGAGCTCGGGAGAAAAGTCTGCACGGGTCAGCTATCTTGAATTGTTTAGTATAAACATAATAAAAACCGACCTCAAGGCAGTATTTTAAGTCGAACAGGGGGTTTAATATCACCAGGAGACTATCTAGTCAAGGCGAGAAATTCCCTGGGTGGGTGATTAATGTTAAGGAGGTTAAGACAAGAGGGGGTTTAATTTCGTCAGGATATTGTCTGGTCATATGAACAAATTCCCAGGGGGGGTTAACGTTACCGGGGGATAAGTCTCCAGGGGGTTATCTGGTCATACCAGGATCTTCCCAGGGGGGGGGTTAAGAGATTTGGTGACTGGTAAAATTCGGACATGAGGTCATGGCAGGAAATTCCCTGGGGGGGTTTAATGTTACCAGGGGGGGTTAACACATCAGGGGGTTGAATGTACAGGAGGTTATCAGGTCATACCAGGAAATCCCCGGGGGGGGGTTAATATTACCGGGGGTTAATGACACACTTGGGCCTTTTTTAGAGGGTATTGTGTCTGTGAACATAATAAATATTCCTCTGTCCCTATCTACTATTGACGCTTAGCTAACGCTCAGCCAACTCCCGAAGTCACTGAACCTTTTTCTGTAGATCACGTGATTTCCTAAATCCCGTTTAAAATTTGTTTTGAGTTACGACCAACCGTTTAGCCGCTATCAAGCCCCGGAATGTAAATTTTTAGGCGAAAATGTCCAATATTTTCACTTAATCGCGTTTTGCGGTCAAACTAAGGGAAATATAGTAAAAAGTCACTGGACCTTTTTTGTAGGTCATCTTATTTCCTAAATAAAACGTTAGTCTTATTTTGACCTCCGACCAATGGTTTCGCCGCTATCGACCCCAAAAACAAAAGTTTCGCGTAAAAGTTACAACAAAATTGTACATAATCACGTTTTTCGGCCAAACCAATCGAGATAGGGCAAAAGATTACTGGACCTTTTCTGTAGATCGCGCAATTTGCTAATTTGATGGGTCAATCAGATTTGAGCTACGACCAACGGTTCGGCCGCTATCGGGCTTGAAACATTATTTTTATCGAAAAAATCTCTGGAATTTCAAATGTTCGAGCGTTTTTGTCGCTTAACCATGGAAGATAGAGCAAAAAGTCATTAGACCTTTTTTGTAGTTCACTTCATTCCTGACCATGAATTTTCCGTCAGATCCGAGCTAGCTCCAACGGTTCGCCCGCTATCGGGCTTACAAAAAATGCCTGCAGGGGTGAAGAATGCGCGATTTTTTGGGAATTTTTTTGAGGGGTTGAAAATGAAAAATTCTCACTTTTTCGGGATTTTTCCTGGTGGTTACACGTGGAAAGCTATCTGTGTACCAAATTTCAAGTCTCTAACTCATCTGGAAGTAGGTTAGAATTAGTATACGTGAGTGAGTGAGTCAGTCAGTCAGTTACACATGCGGTTGTATATATATTAGACTCGCCTTCGGCTCGCTGGGGGCTACGCCCCCAGGCCCCCAAAGTAAAACGCTTGCAAATTCGGGGATAAGCGGAATTCGGTGACTGGTTAAGTCCGGACATTAAGTAAATGACAAGGGATTTAAAAATTGACCTTTTTCATAGATTTTTTCCGGATTCGTAAAAACTTTTGACTTTGAGGGCATTTTGCGGTTAAAACCGTTAGAGATACGACAAAAAGTGACTGGACCTTTCTTGTTGGAAATTTAATTTTGTCTTTCGATTGTGCCCTCAGATCTGATCTACGACCTATGGTTTAGCCAGAAATGAGCTCGGGAGAAAAGTCTGCACGGGTCAGCTATCTTGAATTGTTTAGTATAAACATAATAAAAAACCGACCTCAAGGCAGTATTTTAAGTCGAACAGGGGGTTTAATATCACCAGGAGACTATCTAGTCAAGGCGAGAAATTCCCTGGGTGGGTGATTAATGTTAAGGAGGTTAAGACAAGAGGGGGTTTAATTTCGTCAGGATATTGTCTGGTCATATGAACAAATTCCCAGGGGGGGTTAACGTTACCGGGGGATAAGTCTCCAGGGGTTATCTGGTCATACCAGGATCTTCCCAGGGGGGGGGGTTTTAAGAGATTTGGTGACTGGTAAAATTCGGACATGAGGTCATGGCAGGAAATTCCCTGGGGGGGTTTAATGTTACCAGGGGGTTTAACACATCAGGGGGTTGAATGTACAGGAGGTTATCAGGTCATACCAGGAAATCCCCGGGGGGGGGGTTAATATTACCGGGGGTTAATGACACACTTGGGCCTTTTTTAGAGGGTATTGTGTCTGTGAACATAATAAATATTCCTCTGTCCCTATCTACTATTGACGCTTAGCTAACGCCTCAGCCAACTCCCGAAGTCACTGAACCTTTTCTGTAGATCACGTGATTTCCTAAATCCCGTTTAAAATTTGTTTTGAGTTACGACCAACCGTTTTAGGCCGCTATCAAGCCCGGAATGTAAATTTTTAGGCGAAAATGTCCAATATTTTCACTTAATCGCGTTTTGCGGTCAAACTAAGGGAAATATAGTAAAAAGTCACTGGACCTTTTTTGTAGGTCATCTTATTTCCTAAATAAAACGTTAGTCCTTATTTTGACCTCCGACCAATGGTTTCGCCGCTATCGACCCCAAAAAAAAACAAAAAGTTTCGCGTAAAAGTTTACAACAAAATTGTACATAATCACGTTTTTCGGCCAAACCAATCGAGATAGGGCAAAAGATTACTGGACCTTTTCTGTAGATCGCGCAATTTGCTAATTTGATGGGTCAATCAGATTTGAGCTACGACCAACGGTTCGGCCGCTAATCGGGCTTGAAACATTATTTTTTATATCGAAAAAAATCTCTGGAATTTCAAATGTTCGAGCAGTTTTGTCGCTTAACCATGGAAGATAGAGCAAAAAGTCATTAGAACCTTTTTTGTAGTTCACTTTCATTCCTGACCATCGAATTTTCCGTCAGATCCGAGCTAGCTCCAACGGTTCGCCCGCTATCGGGCTTACAAAAAATGCCTGCAGGGGTGAAGAATGCGCGATTTTTTGGGAATTTTTTTGAGGGGTTGAAAATGAAAAAATTCTCACTTTTCGGGATTTTCCTGGTGGTTACACGTGGAAAGCTATCTGTGTACCAAATTTCAAGTCTCTAACTCATCTGGAAGTAGGTTAGAATTAGTATACGTGAGTGAGTGAGTGAGTCAGTCAGTCAGTTACACATGCGGTTTGTATATATATTAGACTCGCCTTCGGCTCGCTGGGGGCTACGCCCCCAGGCCCCCCAAAGTAAACGCTTGCAAATTCGGGGATAAGCGGAATTCGGTGACTGGTTAAGTCCGGACATTAAGTAAATGACAAGGGGGATTTAAAAATTGACCTTTTTCATAGATTTTTTTTCCGGATTCGTAAAAACTTTTGACTTTGAGGGCATTTTGCGGTTAAACCGTTTAGAGATACGACAAAAAGTGACTGGACCTTTCTTGTTGGAAATTTAATTTTGTCTTTCGATTGTGCCCTCAGATCTGATCTACGACCTATGGTTTAGCCAGAAATGAGCTCGGGAGAAAAGTCTGCACGGGTCAGCTATCTTGAATTGTTTAGTATAAACATAATAAAAACCGACCTCAAGGCAGTATTTTAAGTCGAACAGGGGGTTTAATATCACCAGGAGACTATCTAGTCAAGGCGAGAAATTCCCTGGGTGGGTGATTAATGTTAAGGAGGTTAAGACAAGAGGGGGTTTAATTTCGTCAGGATATTGTCTGGTCATATGAACAAATTCCCAGGGGGGGTTAACGTTACCGGGGGATAAGTCTCCAGGGGGTTATCTGGTCATACCAGGATCTTCCCAGGGGGGGGGGGTTAAGAGATTTGGTGACTGGTAAAATTCGGACATGAGGTCATGGCAGGAAATTCCCTGGGGGGGTTTAATGTTACCAGGGGGGGTTAACACATCAGGGGGTTGAATGTACAGGAGGTTATCAGTCATAATACCAGGAAATCCCCGGGGGGGGTTAATAATTTACCGGGGGTTAATGACACACTTGGGGCCTTTTTTAGAGGGTATTGTGTCTGTGAACATAATAAATCATATCCCCTCTGTTCCCTATCTACTATTGAACGCTTAGCTAACGCTCAGCCAACTCCCGAAGTCACTGAACCTTTTCTGTAGATCACGTGATTTCCTAAATCCCGTTTAAAATTTGTTTTGAGTTACGACCAACCGTTTAGCCGCTATCAAGCCCGGAATGTAAATTTTTAGGCGAAAATGTCCAATATTTTCACTTAATCGCGTTTTGCGGTCAAACTAAGGGAAATATAGTAAAAAGTCACTGGACCTTTTTTGTAGGTCATCTTATTTCCTAAATAAAACGTTAGTCTTATTTTGACCTCCCGACCAATGGTTTCGCCGCTATCGTACCCCAAAACAACAAGTTTCGCGTAAAAGTTACAACAAAATTGTACATAATCACGTTTTTTCTTCGGCCAAACCAATCGAGATAGGGCAAAAGATTACTGGACCTTTTCTGTAGATCGCGCAATTTGCTAATTTGATGGGTCAATCAGATTTGAGCTACGACCAACGGTTCGGCCGCTATCGGGCTTGAAACATTATTTTTATCGAAAAAATCTCTGGAATTTTCAAATGTTCGAGCGTTTTGTCGCTTAACCATGGAAGATAGAGCAAAAAGTCATTAGACCTTTTTTGTAGGTTCACTTCCATTCCTGACCATGAATTTTCCGTCAGATCCGAGCTAGCTCCAACGGTTCGCCCGCTATCGGGCTTACAAAAAATGCCTGCAGGGGTGAAGAATGCGCGATTTTTTTGGGAATTTTTTTGAGGAGGTTGAAAATGAAAAATTCTCACTTTTTCGGGATTTTCCTGGTGGGTTACACGTGGAAAAGCTATCTGTGTACCAAATTTCAAGTCTCTAACTCATCTGGAAGTAGGTTAGAATTAGTATACGTGAGTCAGTGAGTGAGGTCAGTCAGTTACACATGCGGTTGTATATATATTAGACTCGCCTTCGGCTCGCTGGGGGCTACGCCCCCAGGCCCCCAAAGTAAACGCCTTGCAAATTCGGGGAATAAGCGGAATTCGGTGACTGGTTAAGTCCGGACATTAAGTAAATGACAAGGGATTTAAAAATTGACCTTTTTCATCATAGATTTTTTTTCCGGATTCGTAAAAACTTTTGACTTTGAGGGCATTTTGCGGTTAAACCGTTAGAAGATACGACAAAAAGTGACTGGAACCTTTCTTGTTGGAAAATTTAATTTTGTCTTATCGATTGTGCCCTCAGATCTGATCTACGACCTATGGTTTTAGCCAGAAATGAGCTCGGGAGAAAAGTCTGCACGGGTCAGCTATCTTGAATTGTTTTAGTATAAACATAATAAAAACCGACCTCAAGGCCAGTATTTTAAGTCGAACAGGGGGTTTTAATTATCACCAGGAGACTATCTAGTCAAGGCGAGAAATTCCCTGGGTGGGTGATTTAATGTTAAGGAGGTTAAGACAAGAGGGGGTTTTTAATTTCGTCAGGATATTGTCTGGTCATATGAAACAAATTCCCATGGGGGGTTTAACGTTTACCGCGGGGATAAGTCTCCAGGGGTTATCTGGTCATACACAGGATCTTCCCCAGGGGTGGGGGGGGTTAAGAGATTTGGTTGTGACTGGTAAAATTCGGACATGAGGTCATGGCAGGAAATTCCCTGGGGGGGGTTTGTTTAATGTTTACCAGGGGGGTTTTAACACATCAGTGGGGGGTTTGAATGTACAGGAGGTTATCAGGTCATACCAGGAAATCCCTGCCGGGGGGTGGGGTTAATAATTAACCGGGGGTAGGGTTAATGACACACTTGGGCCTCCTTTTTTAGAGGGTATTGTGTCTGTGAACATAATAAATATTTCCTCTGTCCCTATCTACTATTGGACGCTTAGCTTAACGCTTCAGCCTAAACTCCCGAAGGTCACTGAACCTTTTCTGTATGATTCAACGTGATTTTCCTAAATCCCGTTTTAAAATTTGCTTTTTGAGTTACGACCAACCGTTTTAGTGGCCCGCTATCAAGCCCGGGAATGTAAATTTTTTAGGCGAAAATGTCCAATATTTTCACTTAAATTCGCGTTTTGCGGTCAAACTAAGGGGAAATATAGTAAAAAGTCACTGGACCTTATTTTGTAGGTCCATCTTATTTCCTAAATAAAAACGTTAGTCTTTATTTTGACCTCCCGAACCAATGGTTTCGACGCCCGCTCCTTCGACCCCAAAACAAAAAAAAAAAAACAAAAATGATTTCGCGTAAAAAGTTACAACAAAATTGTACATAATTCCACGTTTTTTTTTTTTTCTGGCCAAACCAAATCGAGTGATAGGGCAAAAGAATGTTACTGGACCTTTTCTGTAGATCGCTGCAATTTGCTAATTTGATGGGTCAAATTCAGATTTTGAGCTACGATAACACAACGGTTTCGGCCGCTATCGGGCTTGTGAAAACATTATTTTTGATCGAAAAAATCTCTGGAATTTCAAATGTTCGAGCGTTTGGTGCTTTTAACCATGGAAAGATAGATAGAAGCTAAAAAAAATTCATAAGACCTTTTTTGTAGTTCACTTCATTCCTGACCATGAATTTTTCCGTCAGATCCGAGCTAGCATCCAACGGTTTCGCCCCGCTATCCGGGCTTTTTAACAAAAAAATGCCTGCAGGGAGTGAAGAAGAATGCGCTGATTTTTTGGGAATTTTTTTTGAGGGGTTGAAAATGAAAAATTCTCACTTTTCGGGATTTCCTGGTGGTTACACGTGGAACGCTATCTGTGTACCAAATTTCAAGTCTCTAACTCATCTGGAAGTAGGTTATAGATAATAAGTATAACGTGAGTCCAGTCAGTCATCATCCAGTTTTACACATGCGGGTATGTATATAAATATTAGACTCGCCTTCGTGCTCGCTGGGGGTACCCCCGGGCCCCTTTGGGTGTTGGCAAAATTTTGGGGATAAGCGTGTTCGGTGTTTTGGTTAAAAAATTTAGGGGTGAAGTTTCCAAAAATTTTATGTACCCCTTCTCGGATCTTCGGGTCGTAACGCTTCGTACGCTCACCCAAAAAAGATGTGGGGTATAATATTAATCAATTGATGCGGTAGAAGGGGAAAAATTATGTGTTCGTAAAATTTTTGGGACAGAAAATTTGGTTTTAACCCCAAGTCAGGGGGACGTATGTTTACCATATTTTAAATTTTTCCCCGGTTTACCCAAAAATTTTGACTTTGAGGGCTTTTTTTCGGTTAACCTTGAGTACGTAAAAAATGATGGACCTTTCTTGTCGGAAATTTATTTTATCTTTCATTTGGTTCCGTTTTAGCGACGTTGGTTTCCCCCAGTACGGAGGTGAGAAAGGGACTGCATGGTGGGTATTGTGAATTTTTTTTTGTAAATATAACAAAAAACCCAAAGTGGTATTTTTTTAAAGTTTTTGGGGGGGTTTAATCTGCTCAGGGTTTATATTGTCGGCCGGAAATTCCCGGGGGGGGGGAAAAAATTTAAAGGGGGCTAAACATCAGGGGGTTTAATTTATCATGAGAAGATTTTGGGGTCTTTCAGAAGATTCCGGGGTAGGGGGGTTTTTTGGGTTTGGGGAAAAAATTTCGGGGATAAGGGGTATTGGAGTTTTTTTACTAGGAATTCCCGGGGGGGGGGGGGGGTTTTTAATGTTAGGGGGGTTAAAGCATGGGGGGGGTTATAGGTTATACCGGAATTCCCCCAAGGGGGGGGTTAAGGATTTGGTTTTTGTTAGAATTTGACATGAAAGTATGCCAATAAATTCCCTAGGGGGGGTTTAAATGTTCCAGGGGGTTTAAAACACCAGGGGTTAATTTATAGGGGTTTTATTGGTCTCTAGGAAATCTGGGGGGGGGTTTAAAAAGTTACGGGGGGTTAAGACACATTGTGCCTATTTTGGGGGTGTGTGTCTGTGAACAAAAAAAAAAATTTGTTTTCCCCTTTTTATATTGACGATAGCTAACGCTCAGCCAATTATTATGTGGGGTTGTATTCACTCGTTAACCCCTAAAAAAGCTGAATCCTGATTGTTTTAAAATTTGCACAAAAATTTTAAAAAAGAAATTTTGCACTAATCCGTTTTTCGGCCCCCAAAAAGGAGATGGGCAAAAAGCCTGGGGCTTTTTGTGATGGACATTTGTTTTTGGGTCAAAACAGTTTGAGACCCCAACGGTTCTGGGGGGGTATTGGGGTTAACCTTATTGTAACGGGGAAAAAACTCTGGAAGTAAAATATTTGGGGGTTTTTTTTGCTTAACCCCCCAAGAGAAAGGGGGAAAAAAAATCCTAGCCCCCTTTTTTTTTTTTCATTATTCTGAAAAATGGAAAATTTTTGTCGACCCCCGGGGACCCCCAAAAATTCGGCCGCTTCCCGGGGTTACAAAAATGCCCGCAAGGGTGGAAAATGTGCAAAATTTTTTCAAAATTTTTTTTAGGGGTTTTAAAAGTAAAAATGTACGGTTTTCAGATTTTCCGGTGGTTTCACGGAATAGGCCCCCGTAAAAATTTTTTTTGTTTTAGCCTTCTAGAAATGTTAGAATTAGTATGTCTGTCAGTGAGTGAGTGAGTCAGTCGTTTCACATGCGGCGTATAGTTATTAGACCGCCTTGGCTCGGGGGGGTACGCCCCCGGCCCCCTTTGGGTGTTGGTAAATTTTCGGGGATAAGGTAGTTCGGTTTTGGGTTTTAAAAGACGTGAAATTTCCAATTTTTTTGTACCTTTCCCCAAAATCTTAGGGTCGTATGCTTCGTAACGCTCAGCAAAAAAAAAGGTGGGTATAATTTAAAACAAATTTGGGGGTAGAAGATTAATTTTTGTGTTCGTGAAATTTGGAGAAAAAAAGAATTTGGTTTTAACCAAAAATAGGGGCCCTATGTTACAAGTTTAATTTTCGGATTTACCCAAAATTTTTTTCTTTGAGGGCGTTTTGCGGCTTAACCGTTAGAGAACGGAAAAGTGACGGGGCCTTTCTTGTCAAAAATTTAAAATTTTTTCTTTCGATTGTGCCCTCAGATTGTTACGCCTAGGTTTACCCCGAAATGAGTCGGGAGAAAAACTTTCAGGGTCGTATCTTGAATTTTTTTTAAAACATAATAAAAACCGACCTCAAGGCAGTTTTTAAAGTCGAAAGGGGGGTTTTAAAATTTTACCAGGAGACTATTAGTAAGGCGAGAAATTCCTGGGTGGGTGATTAATGTTAAGGGGTTAGAAAGGGGGTTTAATTTCGTCAGGATATTGTCTGGTCATATGAAAAAACCCCCGGGGGGGGGTTTAAAGTTCCCCCGGGGGTAAGTCCCCGGGGGGGGTTTTTTGGGATACCAGGATTTTCCCCGGGGGGGGGTTTTTAGTTTTGGGATGGAAAAAAATTGGGGGAAGGGTATGGCAGGAAATTTCCGGGGGGGGGGGTTTTAAAGTTACCAGGGGGGTTAAACATCAGGGGGTTTATGTACAGGGGTTTTAGGTATACCATGAAATCCCCGGGGGGGGGGGTTAATATTCGGGGGTTAATGACACATTGGGCCTTTTTTTGAGGGGGTTGGTCTGTGAACATAAAAAATATTCCTCGTCCTATTACATTAGCTTAGCTAACGCTCAGCCAACTCCCAAAGTCACAAAAATTTTTGTAGATCAGTGTTTCCCTAAATCCCTTTTAAAAATTTTTTTGAGTTACGCCAACGTTTAGCCCCTAAAGGGCCGGAATGTAATTTTTTTAGGCGAAAATGTCCAAAATTTTCACTTAATCGTTTTTTTTCGGTCAAAAAAGGGGAAAATAAGTAAAAAGTCATGGCCCCCTTTTTGTAGGTCATTTATTTCCTAAAAAAAACGTTATTTATTTTGCTCCCCCAATTTTTTTGCCCCTATCGCCCCCAAAAAAAAAAGTTTCGCGTAAAAGTTACAACAAAATTGTACAAATCCCTTTTTGGGCCCAAAAACCCAATGAGATAGGGCAAAATTTTTCTGGACCTTTTTTGTAGATGCGCAATTTGCAAAATTTTTGGGTCAACAAAAATTTAGCTCGCCAACGGTTCGGGTGGGGGGTTAAAAAATTATTTTTTTCGAAAAAATCTCGGGAAAATTTAAATTTTTGGGTTTTTGTTAAACCCCCGGAAAAATAGAAAAAAAAATCTTAGCCCCTTTTTGGGTAGTTCACTTCATTCTGACCATGAATTTTCGTCGATCCGAGCTAGTCCAACGGTTCGCCCCCTATGGGCTTAAAAAAATGCTGCAGGGGTGAGAAGGGATTTTTTTGGGGGGAATTTTTTTGGGGGGTTTTTTGAAAAAAAAAATTTTCCCTTTTTCGGGATTTTTTGGGGGGTTACCGGGGGAAAGGATTGTTCCCAAATTTTCAAGTCTCTAACTTCTGGAAGTAGGTTGAATTTTTAGTATACGTGAGTGAGTCAGTCTTTTCACATGCGGTTGTTTTAATATTGATGCCTTTTCGGCTCGCTGGGGGTACGCCCCCGGCCCCCCCCATTTGGGTGTTGGCTAAATTGGGGATAAGGTAGTTCGGTTTTTGGTTAAATTCAGCGTGAATTTTCCCCAAATTTTTGATCGTTTCGAGAATCTTACGGGTCGAAAGTTCGCTAACGCCACCCAAAAAGATGTGTGGTGTATGTATTAATCTTTTTATGTGGTGAAGAGTTAAGTTATGGTTGCAAAAATTTGGGACAAGATAATTTGGTTTTAACCCAAAGTCAGGGGGCGTTTGTATCCCCTAGTTTTTTTTCCCCGGATTTACCCAAACTTTTGCTTTGAGGGCGTTTTGCGGCTTAAGTTAGGATAAGAAAAAAAAGTTATGGACCTTTCTTGTGGAAATTTTTAAATTTTTTGTTTCAAATTCCCCTCGTCAGTTTTAGCTGGGGGCCTTTTGGTTTAGCCGAATTTCCGGGGGGAAAAGTCTGCATGGTCAGCTATCGTGAATTGTTTAGAACAAACATAAAAAAACCGCCCCTTTAAAGGAGTATTTTAAGTTTAACAGTTGGGTTTTAAAATTTATAGGGATTTTAGTAACCCCGGAAATTCCCGGGGGGGGGGTTAAATTTTAAAAGGGGGGTTAAAACACATCGGGGGGTTTAATTTAAAAAGGGGTTTTGGTTAAGGAAATCTGGGGGGGGTTAAAATTTTTTGGGGGAAAAAAACCCCTGTCCTATTTTAGCGGTTTTTTTGTCTTGAACAAAAAAAAATTTTTTTTTGCCCTATCTCTATTGGCTTGCTAACGTCAGCCAATTTTTTTTGTGGGGGTTTTATTACTCGTTAACTAGCAAAGCCTGAACCTGTTGAATTACAAAAAATATTGACATATGGGCCCAATTTTAAATTTAAAACTCCAAAAAATTTTCCCCCAAATTACGACAAATATTTTGCTTTTTATCGCGTTTTTTTGGCTTATTAAAGTACATACAGAAAAAATTACTAGATTTTTTTGTAGAACAGTGTTTACTAAAATTATTAAGTTGATTTTTTGAGTCGCCAAAAAGTTTAGCCGCTTAAAACCCGGAAGTAAATTTGTAGGCAAAAATTTTAAAATATTTTCATTAAAACGCGTTTTGCGGTAAAAAATAATGGAGATTAGTAAAAAAAAACTGACCTTTTTTGAGATCTATTTTTTCTAAAAACTAACTTTGTTTTATTTTGACCCCCCCCCCTGGTTTGCCCCCATCGACGCTAAACAAAATTTTTTAGTAAAAGTTCAAAGAAATTGCACATAATCCGTTTTTTTTTGGGCCCAAACCAATGGAGATAGGGCAAAAAGTCAAGGCCTTTTCTGTAGATGGGCAATTTTTAATTTGATGGGTCAATCCGATTTGAGTACGCCAACGGTTTTTACGATCGGGTTCGAAACATTATTGTAAGCGAAAAAAAAACTTGGAATGTAAAATATTTCGCGTTTTTTTGCTTAACCCAAAAATGGAAAAAAAAACATAGACCTTTTTTTTAGTTCACTTCATTCCTGACCTGAATTTTTCGTCAGATCCGAGATAGCTCAAACGGTTCGCCGCTATGGGCTTACAAGAAATTTTTGCAAGGGTGAAAAATGTGCAAATTTTCTCGAATTTTTTTGAGGGGTTTAAAAGTAAAAAAAATTACGGTTTTCAGACTTTTCCCTTTTTTACGGTAATAGTTCCTGCGTGCAAAAATTTCAAAATTTCTAGCCTTCTAGAAAAAGTTAGAAAAGTATGATCTGTCAGTGAGTGGTGAGTCAGTCAGTTTCAATGCGGCTGTTTAGTATATTAGATTAAGTAAATTAAATAATAAGTTAAGTAAAATGCTAAAAATATTATTAATAAAATGTTTTAAAATAGAAATGTAGTATGAGAACAAAAAGGGTGTTAGTACATTTTGTAATAGTTATTTCAAGTGTTGTGTGTCCTGCTGTGAATGAGACCGCCACACCTTGTTAACAATGTGTGACTTGACACCTTGTAAATGTGCAACACACCCCTTTGTTTGATTCTATATCGGTTGTATATTTTTTTTCAGAAATCATAAGTTTTTCAATTGATTTTTTGTATAAAACCAGCGTTCAATAGCAAAAAATTTCAACTCAGCATAAATAAACTATATTATTCCCCTTTTTTCCCTCAAAAATTTATCTTAGGTAAAATTTTTTTTTTTAAACTTTACCAAAGGGCAATGTTTTTTGGTTTTTATTTTCCCTTTACCTCGGGAAAAAACTGTTTT
>NW_025780475.1:0-34040 GCF_021130785.1 Homalodisca vitripennis | reverse complement strand
CATCAGGGGGTGTTCATTAATTTCCTCCAAGGATGTTATCTGGTCATACCAGATACTTCCCTGGGGGGTTAATGTTACCGGGGGTTAAGACATCAGTGGGTTTAATTTACTCAGTATGTTATCTGGTTCATGCAAGAAAATTGCAGGGGGGGTTAATGTTACCGGGGGTTAAGACATCAGGGGGTTTAATTTACTCAGGTGGTTATCTGGTCATACTGGGAAATTTCAGAGGGGGGTTTATTGTTACTAGGTATTAACACACACGTGGTTCTCTTTTAGAGGTTGTGTGTGTGTTAAAATAAATAAATTCTCTCTGACACTATATACTATTGACGTTTTCGCTAACGCTCAGCCAATTCCCTAGGGGGTTTGTAATCACTCGGTAACGTAGTAATAATTGTTCAATCCGGAACCAGAATGAATTGAACAAATCATAGTAGCAAAAGATCTAAAACAACCAAAATGTGCATTTTTGTAAAAAACACGATAAATATTTTACCATTGAAAGCGATTATACAAGGCTTACTAAATGATATAAGACAAAAGGCTACTGGACCTTTTTTATAGATCTCATAGGTTTCTAGTTACTGAATGATAAAGATTTTAAACTACAATCAACGGTTCGGCTGATATCGACTCCAGAAACAAGATTTTCACGTATCAATCACAAAATAATTGCATTTAAACGCGTTTTGCGGTCGGAACCATTGTAGATAGGTCAAAAAGTTACTGAACTTTTTTTGTAGATCACCTCATTTGCTAAATCAAACCTTTGTTTTATTTTGACTTCCGACCAATGGTTTTTGCCGCTATCGACACCAAAAAACAAAATGTTCACGTGAAAATTACAAATAAATTGCACATAACCACGTTTTTCGGCCAAACCAATGGAGATAGGGCAAAAAGTCCACTGGACCTTTTCTGTAGATCACTAAATTTGCTAATTTGATGGGTCAATCAGATTGAGCTACAACCTACCGTTCGGCCGCTATCGGGCTCGCAACTTTATTTTAAGCGAAAAAATCTCTGGAATGTCAAATGTTCGAGCGTTTTGTCGCTTAACCATGGAAGATAGAGCAAAAAGTCACTGATTCCTTTTTTGTAGTTCACTTCATTCCTGATTATGAATTTTTCGTCAGATCCGATCTAGCTCGAACGGTTCGCCCGCTATCGGGCTTACAAGAAATGCCTACAGGGGTGAAGAATGCGCGATTTTTTGGGAATTTTTTTGAGGGGTTTAAAAGTAAAAAAGTCCGGTTTTCAGAACTTTTTCCTGTCGGTTACACGGCAAAAGGTACCCGCGTGCCAAATTTCAAGTTTCCAGCACTTCTAGAACTATGTTAGAATTTGTATGATCTGTCAGTCAGTGAGTCAGTTTCACATGCGGCTGTATATATATAGGGACTCGCCTTCGGCTCGCTGGGGGCTACGCCCCCAGGCCCCCATTTGGGTGTTGGCTAAATTCGGGGATAAGCGTAGTTCGGTGATTGGTTAAATTCAGACGTGAAGTTCCAAATTTTTATGTATCCGTTCTCGAGAATCTTACGGGTCGTAATGCTTCGCTAACGCTCAGCCAAAAGATGTGTGGTGTATAATATTAATCAATTGATGTGGTAGAAGAGTTAAGTTATGTGTTCGTGAAATTTGGAGACAAGAAGAATTTGGTTTTTTAACCAAAGTCAGAGGACGTATGTATACCATAGTTTAAATTTCCGATTTACCCAAACTTTTGACTTTGAGGGCGTTTTTGCGGCTTAACCGTTTAGAGATACGAGAAAAAGTAACTGGACCTTTCCTGTCGGAAATTTAATTTTTATCTTTCGATTGTGCCCTCAGATTTTAGCTGCGAACTTTGGTTTAGCCAGGAATGAGCTCGGAAGAAAAGTTTGCACAGGTCAGCTATCGTGAATTGTTTATTATAAACGTAATAAAAACAGACCTTAAAAGGCAGTATTTTAAGTTGAACAGTTGGTTTAATATCATCAGGAGATTATCTTGTCAAGCCAGGAAATTCCCTGGGGGGGGGGGGTAATGTTACCGGGGGGTTAACACATCAGGGGGTTTAATTTAACTCAGGAGGTTATCTGGTCATACCAGGAAAATCCTCGGAGGGGGGTTAATGTTACCGGGGGCTAATGACACACCTGTCCCTATTTTAGACGGTGTTGTGTCTGTGAACAAAATATAAAATTTATTCTGTCCCTATCTACTATTGACGCATAGCTAACGCTCAGCCCAACTTATTATGTGGGGTTGTATTCACTCGTTAACCTAGCAAAGCCTGAATCCTGATTGAATTACACAAATATTAGTCACATATAGGCCTAATATATATTTAAAACTCCAAAAATTTCCAATTTACCGACAAATATTTTGCTATTTATCGCGTTTTTCAGGCTTATTAAAGTACATACAGCAAAAAGTTACTGGACTTTTTTTGTAGAACACGTCGTTTTACTAAAACTTATTAATTCGCATTTTTTGAGCTACGAACCAACCGTTTAGCCGCTATCAAGCCCGGAATGTAAATTTTTAGGCGAAAATTTCAATATATTTTCACTTAATCGCGTTTTGCGGTCAAACTAATGGAGATATAGTAAAAAGTCACTAAAACCCTTTTTGTAGATCATATTATTTCCTAAATCTAACCTTTGTTTTATTTTGACTTCCGACCAATGGTTTTGCCGCTAATCGGCCACCAAAAACAAAATGTTCACGTAAATATTACAAATAAATTGCACATAACCACGTTTTTCGGCCAAACCAATGCAGATAGGGCAAAAAGTCACTGGACCTTTTCTGTAGATCACATAATTTGCTAATTTGATGGGTCAATCAGATTTGAGCTACGACCTACGGCTCGGCCGCTATCGGGCTCGAAACTTTATTTTAAGCGAAAAAATCTCTGGAATGTCAAATGTTCGAGCGTTTTGTCACTTAACCATGGAAGATAGAGCAAAAAGGTCACTAGACCTTGTTTTGTAGTTCATTTTCATTCCTGACCATGAATTTTTCGTCAGATCCGAGCTAGCTCCAACGGTTCGCCCGCTATCGGGCTTACAAGAAATGCCTGCAGGGGTGAAGAATGCGCGATTTTTCGGAATTTTTTTGAGGGGTTTAAAATTAAAAAATTCCGGTTTTCAGACTTTTCCCGGTGGTGGTTCATCACGGTAAAAGGCATAAGCGTGCAAAATTTCAAGTTTCTAGCACTTCTAGAACTATGTTAGAATTAGTATGATCTGTCAGTGAGTCAGTTTCACATGCGGCTGTATATAATATAGGACTCGCCTTCGGCTCGCTGGGGGCTACGCCCCCAGGCCCCCAAAGTAAGTGCCTTAAATTCGGGGATATGATTGATTTGGTGATAGGTAAAATTCGGACATGATGTCATGCCAGGAAAATTCCCAGGGAGGGGGTTAACGTTACCTGGGGATAAGACGTCAGGGGGTTATCTGGTCATACCAGGAACCTCCCCGAGGGGGGGGTTAAGAGATTTGGTTGATTGGTAAAATTCGGACATGAGGTCATGCCAGGAAATTCCCTGGGGGGGGGTTTAATGCTACCCGGGGGTTAATACATCAGGGGGTTTTAATTTACTCAGTTGGTTATTTGGTCATAACAGGAAATTGCGCGGTGGGGTTAATGTTACCGGGGTTAAAACGACACACCCCAGGCTCCCCTTTCGGGTGTTGGCCAAATTCGGGGATAAGCGGAATTCGGAATTATCTTGGACCTATGTTATTTAATTTTTCAGTTTTAATCAAAGTTTTGACTTTAATGGCGTTTTACGGGTTAACCGTTAGAGATACGAGAAAAAGTGACTGGACCTTTCTTGTCGGAAATTTAATTTTGTCTTTTCGATTATGCCATCAGATTTGAGCTACGAGCTCTGGTTTAGGGAGGTTACAGAGCGAGGTATTAAAGTCTGCACCTGTCAACTATTGTAAATTGTTGAGTGGAAATATAGTAAAAAACCTACCCTAAGTCAACATTTTAAAATTGTTTTAGGGGGTTTTATTTGCTCAGGAGTTTATATAGTCATGCCAGGAAATTCCATGGAGGGGGGTTTTAATGTTACCGGGGGTTAAGACATCAGGGGGTTTAATTTACTCAGGATGTTATCTGGTCCATGCAAGAAAATTCCAGGGGGGGGTTAATGTTACCGGGGGCTAAGACATCAGGGGGTTTTTATTTACTCAGGATGTTATCTGGTCATACCAGATACTTCCCTGGGGGGTTAATGTTACCGGGGGTTAAGACATCAGTGGGTTTAATTTACTCAGTATGTTATCTGGTCATGCAAGAAAATTGCAGGGGGGGTTAATGTTACCGGGGGTTAAGACATCAGGGGGTTTAATTTACTCAGGTTGTTATCTGGTCATACTGGGAAATTTTCAGAGGGGGGTTTATTGTTACTAGGTATTAACACACACGTGGTTCTCTTTTAGAGGTTGTTGTGTGTGTTAAAATAAATAAATTCTCTCTGACACTATATACTATTGACGTTTCGCTAACGCTCAGCCAATTCCCTAGGGGGTTTGTAATCACTCGGTAAACGTAGTAATAATTGTTCAATTCCGGAACCAGAATGAATTGAACAAATCATAGTAGCAAAAGATCTAAAACAACCAAAATTGTGCATTTTGTAAAAAAACACGATAAATTATTTTTACCAATTGAAAGCGATTTACAGGCTTACTAAATTGATATAAGACAAAAAGGCTACTGGACCTTTTTTTATAGATCTCATAGGTTTCTAGTTACTGAATGATAAAGATTTAAACTACAATCAACGGTTCGGCTGATATCGACTCCAGAAACAAGATTTTCACGTATCAATCACAAAATAATTGCATTTAAACGCGTTTTTGGCGGTCGAACCATTGTAGATAGGTCCAAAAAGTTACTGGAACTTTTTTGTAGATCACCTCATTTGCTAAATCAAAACCTTTGTTTTATTTTGACTTCCGACCAATGGTTTTTGCCGCCTATCGACACCAAAAACAAAATGTTCACGTAAAAATTACAAATAAATTGCACATAACCACGTTTTTTTCGGCCAAACCAATGGAGAATAGGGCAAAAAGTCACTGGACCTTTTCTGTAGATCACTAAATTTGCTAATTTGATGGGTCAATCAGATTTGAGCTACAACCTACCGTTACGGCCGCTATCGGGCTCGCAACTTTATTTTAAGCGAAAAAATCTCTGGAATGTCAAATGTTCGAGCGTTTTTGTCCGCTTAACCATGGAAGATAGAGCAAAAAGTCACTGATCCTTTTTTGTAGTTCACTTCATTCCTGATTATGAATTTTTCGTCAGATCCGATCTAGCTCGAACGGTTCGCCCGCTATCGGGCTTACAAGAAATGCCTACAGGGGTGAAGAATGCGCGATTTTTTGGGAATTTTTTTGAGGGTTTAAAAGTAAAAAAGTTCCGGTTTTCAGACTTTTCCTGTCGGTTTACAACGGCAAAAGGTACCCGCGTGCCAAATTTCAAGTTTCCAGCACTTCTAGAACTATGTTAAGAATTTGTATGATCTGTCAGTCAGTGAGTCAGTTTCACATGCGGCTGTATATATATAGGGACTCGCCTTCGGCTCGCTGGGGGCTACGCCCCCAGGCCCCCAAAGTAAGTGCCTTAAATTCGGGATATGATTGATTTGGTGGATAGGTAAAATTCGGACATGATGTCCATGCCAGGAAATTCCCAGGGAGGGGTTAACGTTACCTGGGGATAAGACGTCAGGGGGGTTTATCTGGTCATACCAGGAACCTCCCCGAGGGGGGGGTTAAGAGATTTGGTGATTGGTAAAATTCGGACATGAGGTCATGCCAGGAAATTCCCTGGGGGGGGGGTTTAATGCTACCGGGGGTTAATACATCAGGGGGTTTTAATTTACTCAGTTGGTTTATTTGGTCATAACAGGAAATTGCGCGGTGGGGTTAATGTTACCGGGGGTTAACGACACACCCCAGGCTCCCTTTCCGGGTGTTGGCCAAATTCGGGGATAAAGCGGAATTCGGAATTATCTTGGACTATGTTATTTAATTTTTCAGTTTTAATCAAAGTTTTGACTTTAATGGCGTTTTACGGGTTAACCGTTAGAGATTACGAGAAAAAGTGACTGGACCTTTTCTTGTCGGAAATTTAATTTTGTCTTTTCGATTATGCCATCAGATTTGAGCTACGAGCTCTGGTTTAGGAGGTACAGAGCGTGGTATTAAAGTCTGCACCTGTCAACTATTGTAAATTGTTGAGTGGAAATATAGTAAAAAACCTACCCTAAGTCAACATTTTAAAATTGTTTTAGGGGGTTTTATTTGCTCAGGAGTTTATATAGTCATGCCAGGAAATTCCATGGAGGGGGTTTTTAATGTTTACCAAGGGGGTTAAGACATCAGGGGGTTTAATTTACTCAGGATGTTATCTGGTCATGCAAGAAAATTCCAGGGGGGGGTTAATGTTACCGGGGGCTAAGACATCAGGGGGTTTTTATTTTACTCAGGATGTTATTCTGGTCATACCAGATACTTCCCTGGGGGGTTAATGTTACCGGGGGTTAAGACATCAGTGGGTTTAATTTACTCAGTATGTTATCTGGTCATGCAAGAAAATTGCAGGGGGGGTTAATGTTACCGGGGGTTAAGACATCAGGGGGTTTAATTTACTCAGGTGGTTATCTGGTCATACTGGGAAATTTCAGAGGGGGGTTTATTGTTACTAGGTATTAACACACACGTGGTTCTCTTTTAGAGGTTGTTGTGTGTGTTAAAATAAATAAATTCTCTCTGACACTACTATATACTATTGACGGTTTCGCTAACGCTCAGCCAGCCAATTCCCTAGGGGGTTTGTAATCACTCGGTAACGTAGTAATAATTGTTCAATCCGGAACCAGAATGAATTGAACAAAATCATAGTAGCAAAAGATCTAAAAACAACCAAAAATGTGCATTTTGTAAAAAAACACGATAAATATTTTACCATTGAAAGCGATTTACAGGCTTACTAAATGAATATAAGACAAAAGGCTACTGGACCTTTTTTATAGATCTCATAGGTTTCTAGTTACTGAATGATAAAGATTTAAACTACAATCAACGGTTCGGCTGATATCGACTCCAGAAACAAGATTTTTCACGTATCAATCACAAAATAATTGCATTTAAACGCGTTTTGTGCGGTCGAACCATTGTAGATAGGTCAAAAAGTTACTGGAACTTTTTTGTAGATCACCTCATTTGCTAAATCAAACCTTTGTTTTTATTTTGACTTCCGACCAATTGGTTTTGCCGCTATCGACACCAAAAACAAAATGTTCACGTGAAAATTAACAAATAAATTGCACATAACCCACGTTTTTCGGCCAAACCAATGGAGATAGGGCAAAAAGTCACTGGACCTTTTCTGTAGATCACTAAATTGCTAATTTGATGGGTCAAATCAGATTTGGAGCTTACAACCTACCGTTCGGCCGCTATCGGGCCTCGCAACTTTATTTTAAGCGAAAAAATCTCTGGAATGTCAAATGTTCGAGCGTTTTGTCGCTTAACCATGGGAAGATAGAGCAAAAAGTCACTGATCCTTTTTTGTAGTTCACTTCATTCCTGATTATGAATTTTTCGTCAGATCCGATCTAGCTCGAACGGTTTCGCCCGCTATCGGGCTTACAAGAAATGCCTACAGGGGTGAAGAGAGTGGCGCGATTTTTTGGGAATTTTTTTGAGGGGTTTAAAAGTAAAAAAGTCCGGTTTTCAGACTTTCCTGTCGGTTACACGGCAAAAGGTACCCGCGTGCCAAATTTCAAGTTTCCAGCACTTCTAGAACTATGTTAGAATTTGTATGATCTGTCAGTCAGTGAGTCAGTTTCACATGCGGCTGTATATATATAGGGACTCGCCTTCGGCTCGCTGGGGGCTACGCCCCCAGGCCCCCAAAGTAAAGTGCCTTAAATTCGGGGATATGATTGATTTGGTGATAGGTTAAAATTCGGACATGATGTCATGCCAGGAAATTCCCAGGGAGGGGGTTAACGTTACCTGGGGATAAGACCGTCAGGGGGTTATCTGGTCATACCAGGAACCTCCCGAGGGGGGGGTTAAGAGATTTGGTGATTGGTAAAATTCGGACATGAGGTCATGCCAGGAAATTCCCTGGGGGGGGGGTTTAATGCTACCGGGGGTTAATACATCAGGGGGTTTAATTTACTCAGTTGGTTATTTGGTCATAACAGGAAAATTGCGCGGTGGGGTTAATGTTACCCGGGGGTTAACGACACACCCCAGGCTCCCTTTCGGGTGTTGGCCAAATTCGGGGATAAGCGGAATTCGGAATTATCTTGGACCTATGTTATTTAATTTTTCAGTTTTTAATCAATCAAATTTTGACTTTAATGGCGTTTTACGGGTTAACCGTTAGAGATACGAGAAAAAGTGACTGGACCTTTCTTGTCGGAAATTTAATTTTGTCTTTCGATTATGCCATCAGATTTGAGCTACGAGCTCTGGTTTAGGAGGTACAGAGCGTGGTATTTTATTAAAGTCTGCACCTGTCAACTATTGTAAATTGTTGAGTGGAAATATAGTAAAAAACCTACCCTAAGTCAACATTTTAAAATTGTTTAGGGGGTTTTATTTGCTCAGGAGTTTATATAGTCATGCCAGGAAATTCCATGGGAGGGGGGTTTTAATGTTACCCTGGGGGTTAAGACATCAGGGGGTTTAATTTACTCAGGATGTTATCTGGTCATGCAAGAAAATTCCAGGGGGGGGTTAATGTTACCGGGGGCTAAGACATCAGGGGGTTTTATTTACTCAGGATGTTATCTGGTCATACCAGATACTTCCCTGGGGGGTTAATGTTACCGGGGGGTTAAGACATCAGTGGGTTTAATTTACTCAGTATGTTATCTGGTCATGCAAGGAAAAATTGCAGGGGGGGTTAATGTTACCGGGGGTTAAGACATCAGGGGGTTTAATTTACTCAGGTTGTTATCTGGTCATACTGGGAAATTTCAGAGGGGGGTTTATTGTTACTAGGTATTAACACACACGTGGTTCTCTTTTAGAGGTTGTTGTGTGTGTTAAAATAAATAAAATTCTCTCTGACACTATATACTATTGACGTTTCGCTAACGCTCAGCCAATTCCCTAGGGGGTTTGTAATCACTCGGTAACGTAGTAATAATTGTTCAATCCGGAACCAGAATGAATTGAACAAATCATAGTAGCAAAAGATCTAAAACAACCAAAATGTGCATTTTGTAAAAAACACGATAAATATTTTTACCATTGAAAGCGATTTACAGGCTTACTAAATGATATAAGACAAAAGGCTACTGGACCTTTTTTATAGATCTCATAGGTTTTCTAGTTACTGAATGATAAAGATTTAATCTACAATCAACGGTTCGGCTGATATCGACTCCAGAAACAAGATTTTCACGTATCAATCACAAAATAATTGCATTTAAACGCGTTTTGCGGTCGAAACCATTGTAGATAGGTCAAAAAAGTTACTGGAACTTTTTTGTAGATTGCACTCATTTGCTAAATCAAACCTTTGTTTTATTTTGACTTCCGACCAATGGTTTTGCCGCTATATCGACACCAAAAACAAAATGTTCACGTAAAAATTACAAAATAAATTGCACATAACCACGTTTTTCGGCCAAACCAATGGAGATAGGGCAAAAAGTCACTGGACCTTTTCTGTAGATCACTAAATTTGCTAATTTGATGGGTCAATCAGATTTGAGCTACAACCTACCGTTCGGCCGCTATCGGGCTCGCAACTTTATTTTAAGCGAAAAAATCTCTGGAATGTCAAATGTTCGAGCGTTTTGGTCCGCTTAACCATGGAAGATTAGAGCAAAAAGTCACTGATCCTTTTTTGTAGTTCACTTCATTCCTGATTATGAATTTTTCGTCAGATCCGATCTAGCTCGAACGGTTCGCCCGCTATCGGGCTTACAAGAAATGCCTACAGGGGTGAAGAATGCGCGATTTTTTGGGAATTTTTTTGAGGGGTTTAAAAGTAAAAAAGTCCGGTTTTCAGACTTTTCCTGTCGGTTACACGGCAAAAGGTACCCGCGTGCCAAAATTTCAAGTTTCCAGCACTTCTAGAAACTATGTTAGAATTTGTATGATCTGTCAGTCAGTGAGTCAGTTTTACATGCGGCTGTATATATATAGGGACTCGCCTTCGGCTCGCTGGGGGCTACGCCCCCAGGCCCCCAAAGTAAGTGCCTTAAATTCGGGGATATGATTGATTTGGTGATAGGTAAAATTCGGACATGATGTCATGCCAGGAAATTCCCCAGGGAGGGGGTTAACGTTACCTGGGGATAAGACGTCAGGGGGTTATCTGGTCATACCAGGAACCTCCCCGAGGGGGGGGTTAAGAGATTTGGTGATTGGTAAAATTCGGACATGAGGTCATGCCAGGAAATTCCCTGGGGGGGGGGGGGTTTAATGCTACCGGGGGTTAATACATCAGGGGGTTTAATTTACTCAGTTGGTTATTTGGTCATAACAGGAAATTGCGCGGTGGGGTTAATGTTACCGGGGGTTAACGACACACCCCAGGCTCCCTTTCGGGTGTTGGCCAAATTCGGGGATAAGCGGAATTCGGAATTATCTTGGACCTATGTTATTTAATTTTTTCAGTTTTAATCAAAGTTTTGACTTTAATGGCGTTTTACGGGTTAACCGTTAGAGATACGAGAAAAAGTGACTGGACCTTTCTTGTCGGAAATTTAATTTTGTCTTTCGATTATGCCATCAGATTTGAGCTACGAGCTCTGGTTTAGGAGGTACAGAGCGTGGTATTAAAGTCTGCAACCTGTCAAAAACTATTGTAAATTGTTTGAGTGGTTAATATAGTAAAAAAAAACCTACCCTAAGTCAACATTTTTAAAATTGTTTAGGGGGTTTTATTTGCTCAGGAGTTTATATAGTCATGCCAGGAAATTCCATGGAGGGGGTTTTAATGTTACCGGGGGTTAAGACATCAGGGGGTTTAATTTACTCAGGATGTTATCTGGTCATGCAAGAAAATTCCAGGGGGGGGTTAATGTTACCGGGGGCTAAGACATCAGGGGGTTTTATTTACTCAGGATGTTATCTGGTCATACCAGATACTTCCCTGGGGGGTTAATGTTACCGGGGGTTAAGACATCAGTGGGTTTAATTTACTCAGTATGTTATCTGGTCATGCAAGAAAATTGCAGGGGGGGTTAATGTTACCGGGGGTTAAGACATCAGGGGGTTTAATTTACTCAGGTGGTTATCTGGTCATACTGGGAAATTTCAGAGGGGGGTTTATTGTTACTAGGTATTAACACACACGTGGTTCTCTTTTAGAGGTTGTTGTGTGTGTGTTAAAATAAATAAATTCTCTCTGACACTATATACTATTGACGTTTCGCTAACGCTCAGCCAATTCCCTAGGGGGTTTGTAATCACTCGGTAACGTAGTAATAATTGTTCAATCCGGAACCAGAATGAATTGAACAAATCATAGTAGCAAAAGATCTAAAAACAACCAAAATGTGCATTTTGTAAAAAACACGATAAATATTTTACCATTGAAAGCGATTTACAGGCTTACTAAATGATATAAGACAAAAGGCTACTGGACCTTTTTTATAGATCTCATAGGTTTCTAGTTACTGAATGATAAAGATTTAAACTACAATCAATCAACGGTTTCGGCTGATATCGACTCCAGAAACAAGATTTTCACGTATCAATCACAAAATAATTGCATTTAAAAAACGCTGTTTTGCGGGTCGTCGAACCATTGTAGATAGGTCAAAAAGTTTACTGGAACTTTTTTGTAGATCACCTCATTTGCTAAATCAAACCTTTGTTTTATTTTGACTTCCGACCAATGGTTTTGCCGCTATCGACACCAAAAACAAAAATGTTCACGTGAAAATTAACAAATAAATTGCACATAACCACGTTTTTTCGGCCAAACCAATGGAGATAGGGCAAAAAAGTCACTGGACCTTTTCTGTAGATCACTAAATTTGCTAATTTGATGGGTCAATCAGATTTGAGCTACAACCTACCGTTCGGCCGCTATCGGGCTCGCAACTTTATTTTAAGCGAAAAAATCTCTGGAATGTCAAATGTTCGAGCGTTTTGTCGCTTAACCATGGAAGATAGAGCAAAAAGTCACTGATCCTTTTTTGTAGTTCACTTCATTCCTGATTATGAATTTTTCGTCAGATCCGATCTAGCTCGAAACGGTTCGCCCGCTATCGGGCTTACAAGAAATGCCTACAGGGGTGAAGAATGCGCGATTTTTTGGGAATTTTTTTGAGGGGTTTAAAAGTAAAAAAAGTCCGGTTTTCAGACTTTTCCCTGTCGGTTACACGGCAAAAGGTACCCGCGTGCCAAATTTCAAGTTTCCAGCACTTCTAGAACTATGTTAGAATTTGTATGATCTGTCAGTCAGTGAGTCAGTTTCACATGCGGCTGTATATATATAGGGACTCGCCTTCGGCTCGCTGGGGGCTACGCCCCCAGGCCCCCAAAGTAAGTGCCTTAAATTCGGGGATATGATTGATTTGGTGATAGGTAAAATTCGGACATGATGTCATGCCAGGAAATTCCCCAGGGAGGGGGTTAACGTTACCTGGGGATAAGACGTCAGGGGGTTATCTGGTCATACCAGGAACCTCCCCGAGGGGGGGGTTAAGAGATTTGGTGATTGGTAAAATTCGGACATGAGGTCATGCCAGGAAATTCCCTGGGGGGGGGGTTTAATGCTACGGGGGTTAATACATCAGGGGGTTTAATTTACTCAGTTGGTTATTTGGTCATAACAGGAAATTGCGCGGTGGGGTTAATGTTACCGGGGGTTAACGACACACCCCAGGCTCCCTTTCGGGTGTTGGCCAAATTCGGGGATAAGCGGAATTCGGAATTATCTTGGACCTATGTTATTTAATTTTTCAGTTTTAATCAAAGTTTTGACTTTAATGGCGTTTTTACGGGTTAACCGTTAGAGATACGAGAAAAAGTGACTGGACCTTTCTTGTCGGAAATTTAATTTTGTCTTTCGATTATGCCATCAGATTTGAGCTACGAGCTCTGGTTTAGGAGGTTACAGAGCGTGGTATTAAAGTCTGCACCTGTCAACTATTGTAAAATTGTTGAGTGGAAATATAGTAAAAAACCTACCCTAAGTCAACATTTTATTAAATTGTTTAGGGGGTTTTATTTGCTCAGGAGTTTATATAGTCATGCCAGGAAATTCCATGGAGGGGGTTTTAATGTTACCGGGGGTTTAAGACATCAGGGGGTTTAATTTACTCAGGATGTTATCTGGTCATGCAAGAAAATTCCAGGGGGGGGTTAATGTTACCGGGGGCTAAGAACATCAGGGGGTTTTATTTACTCAGGATGTTATCTGGTCATACAGATACTTCCCTGGGGGGGTTAATGTTACCGGGGGTTAAGACATCAGTGGGTTTAATTTACTCAGTATGTTATCTGGTCATGCAAGAAAATTGCAGGGGGGGTTTAATGTTACCGGGGGTTAAGACATCAGGGGGTTTAATTTACTCAGGTGGTTAATCTGGTCATACTGGGAAATTTCAGAGGGGGTTTATTGTTACTAGGTATTAACACACACGTGGTTCTCTTTTAGAGGTTGTTGTGTGTGTTAAAATAAATAAATTCTCTCTGACACTATATACTATTGACGTTTCGCTAACGCTCAGCCAATTCCCTAGGGGGTTTGTAATCACTCGGTAACGTAGTAATAATTGTTCAATCCGGAACCAGAATGAATTGAACAAATCATAGTAGCAAAAAGATCTAAAACAACCAAAATGTGCATTTTGTAAAAAACACGATAAATATTTTACCATTGAAAGCGATTTACAGGCTTACTAAATGATATAAGACAAAAGGCTACTGGACCTTTTTTATAGATCTCATAGGTTTCTAGTTACTGAATGATAAAGATTTAAACTACAATCAACGGTTCGGCTGATATTATCGACTCCAGAAACAAGATTTTCACGTATCAATCACAAAATAATTGCATTTAAACGCGTTTTGCGGTCGAACCATTGTAGATAGGTCAAAAAGTTACTGGAACTTTTTTGTAGATCAACCTCATTTGCTAAATCAAACCTTTGTTTTATTTTGACTTCCGACCAATGGTTTTGCCGCTATCGACACCAAAAACAAAATGTTCACGTGAAAATTACAAATAAATTGCACATAACCACGTTTTTCGGCCAAACCAATGGAGATAGGGCAAAAAGTCACTGGACCTTTTCTGTAGATCACTAAATTTTGCTAATTTGATGGGTCAATCAGATTTGAGCTACAACCTACCGTTCGGCCGCTATCGGGCTCGCAACTTTATTTTAAGCGAAAAAATCTCTGGAATGTCAAATGTTCGAGCGTTTTGTCGCTTAACCATGGAAGATAGAGCAAAAAGTCACTGATCCTTTTTTGTAGTTCACTTCATTCCTGATTATGAATTTTTCGTCAGATCCGATCTAGCTCGAAACGGTTCGCCCGCTATCGGGCTTACAAGAAATGCCTACAGGGGTGAAGAATGCGCGATTTTTTGGGAATTTTTTTGAGGGGTTTAAAAGTAAAAAAGTCCGGTTTTCAGACTTTTCCTGTCGGTTACACGGCAAAAGGTACCCGCGTGCCAAATTTCAAGTTTTCCAGCACTTCTAGAACTATGTTAGAATTTGTATGATCTGTCAGTCAGTGAGTCAGTTTCACATGCGGCTGTATATATATAGGGACTCGCCTTCGGCTCGCTGGGGGCTACGCCCCCAGGCCCCCAAAGTAAGTGCCTTAAATTCGGGGATATGATTGATTTGGTGATAGGTAAAATTCGGACATGATGTCATGCCAGGAAATTCCCAGGGAGGGGGTTAACGTTACCTGGGGATAAGACGTCAGGGGGTTATCTGGTCATACCAGGAACCTCCCCGAGGGGGGGGTTAAGAGATTTGGTGATTGGTAAAATTCGGACATGAGGTCATGCCAGGAAATTCCCTGGGGGGGGGGTTTAATGCTACCGGGGGTTAATACATCAGGGGGTTTAATTTACTCAGTTGGTTATTTGGTCATAACAGGAAATTGCGCGGTGGGGTTAATGTTACCGGGGGTTAACGACACACCCCAGGCTCCCTTTCGGGTGTTGGCCAAATTCGGGGATAAGCGGAATTCGGAATTATCTTGGACCTATGTTATTTAATTTTTCAGTTTTTAATCAAAGTTTTGACTTTAATGGCGTTTTACGGGTTAACCGTTAGAGATACGAGAAAAAGTGACTGGACCTTTCTTGTCGGAAATTTAATTTTGTCTTTCGATTATGCCATCAGATTTGAGCTACGAGCTCTGGTTTAGGAGGTACAGAGCGTGGTATTAAAGTCTGCACCTGTCAACTATTGTAAATTGTTGAGTGGAAATATAGTAAAAAACCTACCCTAAGTCAACATTTTTAAAATTGTTTAGGGGGTTTTATTTGCTCAGGAGTTTATATAGTCATGCCAGGAAATTCCATGGAGGGGGTTTTAATGTTACCGGGGGTTAAGACATCAGGGGGTTTAATTTACTCAGGATGTTATCTGGTCATGCAAGAAAATTCCAGGGGGGGTTAATGTTACCGGGGGCTAAGACATCAGGGGGTTTTATTTACTCAGGATGTTATCTGGTCATACCAGATACTTCCCTGGGGGGTTAATGTTACCGGGGGTTAAGACATCAGTGGGTTTAATTTACTCAGTATGTTATCTGGTCATGCAAGAAAATTGCAGGGGGGGTTAATGTTACCGGGGGTTAAGACATCAGGGGGTTTAATTTACTCAGGTGGTTATCTGGTCATACTGGGAAATTTCAGAGGGGGGTTTATTGTTACTAGGTATTAACACACACGTGGTTCTCTTTTAGAGGTTGTTGTGTGTGTTAAAATAAATAAATTCTCTCTGACACTATATACTATTGACGTTTCGCTAACGCTCAGCCAATTCCCTAGGGGGTTTGTAATCACTTCGGTAACGTAGTAATAATTGTTTCAATCCGGAAACCAGAATGAATTGAACAAATCATAGTAGCAAAAGATCTAAAACAACCAAAATGTGCATTTTGTAAAAAAACACGATAAATATTTTACCATTGAAAGCGATTTACAGGCTTACTAAATGATATAAGACAAAAGGCTACTGGACCTTTTTTATAGATCTCATAGGTTTTCTAGTTACTGAATGATAAAGATTTAAACTACAATCAACGGTTTCGGCTGATATCGACTCCAGAAACAAGATTTTCACGTATCAATCACAAAATAATTGCATTTAAACGCGTTTTGCGGTCGAACCATTGTAGATAGGTCAAAAAGTTACTGGAACTTTTTTGTAGATCACCTCATTTGCTAAATCAAACCTTTGTTTTATTTTGACTTCCGACCAATGGTTTTGCCGCTATCGACACCAAAAACAAAATGTTCACGTGAAAATTACAAATAAATTGCACATAACCACGTTTTTTTCGGCCAAAACCAATGGAGATAGGGCAAAAAGTCACTGGACCTTTTCTGTAGATCACTAAATTTGCTAATTTGATGGGTCAATCAGATTTGAGCTACAACCTACCGTTCGGCCGCTATCGGGCTCGCAACTTTATTTTAAGCGAAAAAAATCTCTGGAATGTCAAATGTTCGAGCGTTTTGTCGCTTAACCATGGAAGATAGAGCAAAAAGTCACTGATCCTTTTTTGTAGTTCACTTCATTCCTGATTATGAATTTTTCGTCAGATCCGATCTAGCTCGAACGGTTCGCCCGCTATCGGGCTTACAAGAAATGCCTACAGGGGTGAAAGAATGCGCGATTTTTTGGGAATTTTTTTGAGGGGTTTAAAAGTAAAAAAGTCCGGTTTTCAGACTTTTCCTGTCGGTTACACGGCAAAAGGTACCCGCGTGCCAAATTTCAAGTTTCCAGCACTTCTAGAACTATGTTAGAATTTGTATGATCTGTCAGTCAGTGAGTCAGTTTCACATGCGGCTGTATATATATAGGGACTCGCCTTCGGCTCGCTGGGGGCTACGCCCCCAGGCCCCCAAAGTAAGTGCCTTAAATTCGGGGATATGATTGATTTGGTGATAGGTAAAATTCGGACATGATGTCATGCCAGGAAATTCCCAGGGAGGGGGTTAACGTTACCTGGGGATAAGACGTCAGGGGGTTATCTGGTCATACCAGGAACCTCCCCGAGGGGGGGGTTAAGAGATTTGGTGATTGGTAAAATTCGGACATGAGGTCATGCCAGGAAATTCCCTGGGGGGGGGGTTTAATGCTACCGGGGGTTAATACATCAGGGGGTTTTAATTTACTCAGTTGGTTATTTGGTCATAACAGGAAATTGCGCGGTGGGGTTAATGTTACCGGGGGTTAACGACACACCCCAGGCTCCCTTTCGGGTGTTGGCCAAATTCGGGGATAAGCGGAATTCGGAATTATCTTGGACCTATGTTATTTAATTTTTCAGTTTTAATCAAAGTTTTGACTTTAATGGCGTTTTACGGGTTAACCGTTAGAGATACGAGAAAAAGTGACTGGACCTTTCTTGTCGGAAATTTAATTTTGTCTTTCGATTATGCCATCAGATTTGAGCTACGAGCTCTGGTTTAGGAGGTACAGAGCGTGGTATTAAAGTCTGCACCTGTCAACTATTGTAAATTGTTGAGTGGAAATATAGTAAAAAAACCTACCCTAAGTCAACATTTTAAAATTGTTTAGGGGGTTTTATTTGCTCAGGAGTTTATATAGTCATGCCAGGAAATTCCATGGAGGGGGTTTTAATGTTACCGGGGGTTAAGACATCAGGGGGTTTAATTTACTCAGGATGTTATCTGGTCATGCAAGAAAAATTCCAGGGGGGGGTTAATGTTACCGGGGGCTAAGACATCAGGGGGTTTTATTTACTCAGGATGTTATCTGGTCATACCAGATACTTCCCTGGGGGGTTAATGTTACCGGGGGTTAAGACATCAGTGGGTTTAATTTACTCAGTATGTTATCTGGTCATGCAAGAAAATTGCAGGGGGGGGTTAATGTTACCGGGGGTTAAGACATCAGGGGGTTTAATTTACTCAGGTGGTTATCTGGTCATACTGGGAAATTTCAGAGGGGGGTTTATTGTTACTAGGTATTAACACACACGTGGTTCTCTTTTAGAGGTTGTTGTGTGTGTTAAAATAAATAAATTCTCTCTGACACTATATACTATTGACGTTTCGCTAACGCTCAGCCAATTCCCTAGGGGGTTTGTAATCACTCGGTAACGTAGTAATAATTGTTCAATCCGGAACCAGAATGAATTGAACAAATCATAGTAGCAAAAGATCTAAAACAACCAAAATGTGCATTTTGTAAAAAACACGATAAAATATTTTACCATTGAAAGCGATTTACAGGCTTACTAAATGATATAAGACAAAAGGCCTACTGGACCTTTTTTATAGATCTCATAGGTTTCTAGTTACTGAATGATAAAGATTTAAACTACAATCAACGGTTCGGCTGATATCGACTCCAGAAACAAGATTTTCACGTATCAATCACAAAATAATTGCATTTAAACGCGTTTTGCGGTCGAAACCATTGTAGATAGGTCAAAAAGTTACTGGAACTTTTTTGTAGATCACCTCATTTGCTAAATCAAACCTTTGTTTTATTTTGACTTCCGACCAATGGTTTTGCCGCTATCGACACCAAAAACAAAATGTTCACGTGAAAATTACAAATAAATTGCACATAACCACGTTTTTCGGCCAAACCAATGGAGATAGGGCAAAAAGTCACTGGACCTTTTCTGTAGATCACTAAATTTGCTAATTTGATGGGTCAATCAGATTTGAGCTACAAACCTACCGTTCGGCCCGCTATCGGGCTCGCAACTTTATTTTAAGCGAAAAAATCTCTGGAATGTCAAATGTTCGAGCGTTTTGTCGCTTAACCATGGAAGATAGAGCAAAAAGTCACTGATCCTTTTTTGTAGTTCACTTCATTCCTGATTATGAATTTTTCGTCAGATCCGATCTAGCTCGAACGGTTCGCCCGCTATCGGGCTTACAAGAAATGCCTACAGGGGTGAAGAATGGCGCGATTTTTTGGGAATTTTTTTGAGGGGTTTAAAAGTAAAAAAGTCCGGTTTTCAGACTTTTCCTGTCGGTTACACGGCAAAAAGGTACCCGCGTGCCAAATTTCAAGTTTCCAGCACTTCTAGAACTATGTTAGAATTTGTATGATCTGTCAGTCAGTGAGTGAGTGAGTCAGTTTCACATGCGGCTGTATATATATAGGGACTCGCCTTCGGCTCGCTGGGGGCTACGCCCCCAGGCCCCCATTTGGGTGTTGGCTAAATTCGGGGATAAGCGTAGTTCGGTGATTGGTTAAATTCAGACGTGAAGTTCCAAATTTTATGGTATCCGTTCTCGAGAATCTTACGGGTCGTAATGCTTCGCTAACGCTTCAGCCAAAAGATGTGTGGTGTATAATATTAATCAATTGATGTGGTAGAAGAGTTAAGTTATGTGTTCGTGAAATTTGGAGACAAGAAGAATTTGGTTTTAACCAAAGTCAGAGGACGTATGTATACCATAGTTTAAATTTCCGGATTTACCCAAACTTTTGACTTTGAGGGCGTTTTTGCGGCTTAACCGTTAGAGATACGAGAAAAAAGTAACTGGACCTTTCCTGTCGGAAATTTAATTTTAATCTTTCGATTGTGCCCTCAGATTTTAGCTGCGAACTTTGGTTTAGCCAGGAATGAGCTCGGAAGAAAAGTTTGCACAGGTCAGCTATCGTGAATTGTTTATTATAAACGTAATAAAAAACAGACCTTAAAAGGCAGTATTTTAAGTTGAACAGTTGGTTTAATATCATCAGGAGATTATCTTGTCAAGCCAGGAAATTCCCTGGGGGGGGGGGTAATGTTACCGGGGGGTTAACACATCAGGGGGTTTAATTTACTCAGGAGGTTATCTGGTCATACCAGGAAATCCTCGGAGGGGGGTTAATGTTACCGGGGGCTAATGACACACCTGTCCCTATTTTAGACGGTGTTGTGTCTGTGAACAAAATAAAAATTTATTCTGTCCCTATCTACTATTGACGCATAGCTAAACGCTCAGCCAACTTATTATGTGGGGTTGTATTCACTCGTTAACCTAGCAAAGCCTGAATCCTTGATTGAATTACACAAATATTAGTCACATATAGGCCTAATATATATTTAAAACTCCAAAAATTTCCAATTTACGACAAATATTTTGCTATTTATCGCGTTTTTCAGGCTTATTAAAGTACATACAGCAAAAAGTTACTGGACTTTTTTTGTAGAACACGTCGTTTACTAAAACTTATTAATTCGCATTTTTTTGAGCTACGACCAACCGTTTAGCCGCTATCAAGCCCGGAATGTAAATTTTTAGGCGAAAATTTCAATATATTTTCACTTAATCGCGTTTTGCGGTCAAACTAATGGAGATATAGTAAAAAGTCACTAAACCCTTTTTGTAGATCATATTATTTCCTAAATCTAACCTTTGTTTTATTTTGACTTCCGACCAATGGTTTTGCCGCTATCGGCACCAAAAACAAAATGTTCACGTAAATATTACAAATAAATTGCACATAACCACGTTTTTTCGGCCAAACCAATGCAGATAGGGCAAAAAGTCACTGGACCTTTTCTGTAGATCACATAATTTGCTAATTTGATGGGTCAATCAGATTTGAGCTACGACCAACGGCTCGGCCGCTATCGGGCTCGAAACTTTATTTTAAGCGAAAAAATCTCTGGAATGTCAAATGTTCGAGCGTTTTGTCACTTAACCATGGAAGATAGAGCAAAAAGTCACTAGACCTTTTTTGTAGTTCATTTCATTCCTGACCATGAATTTTTCGTCAGATCCGAGCTAGCTCCAACGGTTCGCCCGCTATCGGGCTTACAAGAAATGCCTGCAGGGGTGAAGAATGCGCGATTTTTCGGGAATTTTTTTGAGGGGTTTTAAAATTAAAAATTCCCGGTTTTCAGACTTTTCCCGGTGGTTTCACGGTAAAAGGCATAAGCGTGCAAAATTTCAAGTTTCTAGCACTTCTAGAACTATGTTAGAATTAGTATGATCTGTCAGTGAGTCAGTTTCACATGCGGCTGTATATAATATAGGACTCGCCTTCGGCTCGCTGGGGGCTACGCCCCCAGGCCCCCCAAAGTAAGTGCCTTAAATTCGGGGATATGATTGATTTGGTGATAGGGTAAAATTCGGACATGATGTCATGCCAGGAAATTCCCAGGGAGGGGGTTAACGTTACCTGGGGATAAAGACGTCAGGGGGTTTATCTGGTCATACCAGGAACCTCCCCGAGGGGGGGGTTAAGAGATTTGGTGATTGGTAAAATTCGGACATGAGGTCATGCCAGGAAATTCCCTGGGGGGGGGGTTTAATGCTACCGGGGGTTAATACATCAGGGGGTTTAATTTACTCAGTTGGTTATTTGGTCATAACAGGAAATTGCGCGGTGGGGTTAATGTTACCGGGGGTTAACGACACACCCCAGGCTCCCTTTCGGGTGTTGGCCAAATTCGGGGATAAGCGGAATTCGGAATTATCTTGGACCTATGTTATTTAATTTTTCAGTTTTAATCAAAGTTTTGACTTTAATGGCGTTTTACGGGTTAACCGTTAGAGATACGAGAAAAAGTGACTGGACCTTTCTTGTCGGAAATTTAATTTTGTCTTTCGATTATGCCATCAGATTTGAGCTACGAGCTCTGGTTTAGGAGGTACAGAGCGTGGTATTAAAGTCTGCACCTGTCAACTATTGTAAATTGTTGAGTGGAAATATAGTAAAAAAACCTACCCTAAGTCAACATTTTAAAATTGTTTAGGGGGTTTTATTTGCTCAGGAGTTTATATAGTCATGCCAGGAAATTCCATGGAGGGGGTTTTAATGTTACCGGGGGTTAAGACATCAGGGGGTTTAATTTACTCAGGATGTTATCTGGTCATGCAAGAAAATTCCAGGGGGGGGTTAATGTTACCGGGGGCTAAGACATCAGGGGGTTTTATTTACTCAGGATGTTATCTGGTCATACCAGATACTTCCCTGGGGGGTTAATGTTACCGGGGGTTAAGACATCAGTGGGTTTAATTTACTCAGTATGTTATCTGGTCATGCAAGAGAAAATTGCAGGGGGGGTTAATGTTACCGGGGGTTAAGACATCAGGGGGTTTAATTTACTCAGGTTGTTATCTGGTCATACTGGGAAATTTCAGAGGGGGGTTTATTGTTACTAGGGTATTAACACACACGTGGTTCTCTTTTAGAGGTTGTTGTGTGTGTTAAAATAAATAAATTCTCTCTGACACTATATACTATTGACGTTTCGCTAACGCTCAGCCAATTCCCTAGGGGGTTTGTAATCACTCGGTAACGTAGTAATAATTGTTCAATCCGGAACCAGAATGAATTGAACAAATCATAGTAGCAAAAGATCTAAAACAACCAAAATGTGCATTTTGTAAAAAACACGATAAATATTTTTACCATTGAAAGCGATTTACAGGCTTACTAAATGATATAAGACAAAAGGCTACTGGACCTTTTTTATAGATCTCATAGGTTTCTAGTTACTGAATGATAAAGATTTTAAACTACAATCAACGGTTCGGCTGATATCGACTCCAGAAACAAGATTTTCACGTATCAATCACAAAATAATTGCATTTAAACGCGTTTTGCGGTCGAACCATTGTAGATAGGTCAAAAAGTTACTGGAACTTTTTTGTAGATCACCTCATTTGCTAAATCAAACCTTTGTTTTATTTTGACTTCCGACCAATGGTTTTGCCGCTATCGACACCAAAAACAAAATGTTCACGTAAAAATTACAAATAAATTGCACATAACCACGTTTTTCGGCCAAACCAATGGAGATAGGGCAAAAAGTCACTGGACCTTTTCTGTAGATCACTAAATTTGCTAATTTGATGGGTCAATCAGATTTGAGCTACAACCTACCGTTCGGCCGCTATCGGGCTCGCAACTTTATTTTAAGCGAAAAAATCTCTGGAATGTCAAATGTTCGAGCGTTTTGTCGCTTAACCATGGAAGATAGAGCAAAAAGTCACTGATCCTTTTTTGTAGTTCACTTCATTCCTGATTATGAATTTTTCGTCAGATCCGATCTAGCTCGAACGGTTTCGCCCGCTATCGGGCTTACAAGAAATGCCTACAGGGGTGAAGAATGCGCGATTTTTTGGGAATTTTTTTGAGGGGGTTTAAAAGTAAAAAAGTCCGGTTTTCAGACTTTTCCTGTCGGTTACACGGCAAAAGGTACCCGCGTGCCAAATTTCAAGTTTCCAGCACTTCTAGAACTATGTTAGAATTTGTATGATCTGTCAGTCAGTGAGTCAGTTTCACATGCGGCTGTATATATATAGGGACTCGCCTTCGGCTCGCTGGGGGCTACGCCCCCAGGCCCCCAAAGTAAACGCTTGCAAATTCGGGGATAAGCGGAATTCGGTGACTGGTTAAGTCCGGACATTAAGTAAATGACAAGGGATTTAAAAATTGACCTTTTTCATAGATTTTTTTCCGGATTCGTAAAAACTTTTGACTTTGAGGGCATTTTGCGGTTAAACCGTTAGAGATACGACAAAAAGTGACTGGACCTTTCTTGTTGGAAATTTAATTTTGTCTTTCGATTGTGCCCTCAGATCTGATCTACGACCTATGGTTTAGCCAGAAATGAGCTCGGGAGAAAAGTCTGCACGGGTCAGCTATCTTGAATTGTTTAGTATAAACATAATAAAAACCGACCTCAAGGCAGTATTTTAAGTCGAACAGGGGGTTTAATATCACCAGGAGACTATCTAGTCAAGGCGAGAAATTCCCTGGGTGGGTGATTAATGTTAAGGAGGTTAAGACAAGAGGGGGTTTAATTTCGTCAGGATATTGTCTGAAGGCTAGTATTTTAAGTCGGAAACAGGGGGTTTAATATCACCAGGAGACTATCTAGTCAAGGCGAGAAATTCCCTGGGTGGGTGATTAATGTTAAGGAGGTTTAAGACAAGAGGGGGTTTTAAATTTCGTCAGGATATTGTTGGTCATATGAACAAATTCCCAGGGGGGGTTAACGTTACCGGGGGATAAGTCTCCAGGGGGTTATCTGGTCATACCAGGATCTTCCCAGGGGGGGGGGGGTTAAGAGATTTGGTGACTGGTAAAATTCGGACATGAGGTCATGGCAGGAAATTCCCTGGGGGGGTTTAATGTTACCAGGGGGGTTAACACATCAGGGGGTTGAATGTACAGGAGGTTATCAGGTCATACCAGGAAATCCCCGGGGGGGGGGTTAATATTACCGGGGTTAATGACACACTTGGGCCTTTTTTAGAGGGTATTGTGTCTGTGAACATAATAAATATTCCTCTGTAAAATATTCCCTATCTACTATTGACGCTTAGCTAACGCTCAGCCAACTCCCGAAGTCACTGAACCTTTTCTGTAGATCACGTGATTTCCTAAATCCCGTTTAAAATTTGTTTTGAGTTACGGACCAACCGTTTAGCCCGCGTATCAAGCCCGGAATGTAAATTTTTAGGCGAAAAATGTCCAATATTTTCACTTAATCGCGTTTTGCGGTCAAACTAAGGGAAATATAGTAAAAAGTCACTGGACCTTTTTTTGTAGGTCATCTTATTTCCTAAATAAAACGTTAGTCTTATTTTGACCTCCGACCAATGGTTTCGCCGCTATCGACCCAAAAAACAAAAGTTTCGCGTAAAAGTTACAACAAAATTTGTACATAATCACGTTTTTTCCGGCCCAAACCAATCGAGATAGGGCAAAAGATTAACTGGACCTTTTCTGTAGATCGCGCAATTTGCTAATTTGATGGGTCAATCAGATTTGAGCTACGACCAAACGGTTCGGCCGCTATCGGGGCTTGAAACATTATTTTTATCGAAAAAATCTCTGGAATTTCAAATGTTCGAGCGTTTTGTCGCTTAACCATGGAAGATAGAGCAAAAAAGTCATTAGACCTTTTTTGTAGTTCACTTCATTCCTGACCATGAATTTTCCGTCAGATCCGAGCTAGCTCCAACGGTTTCGCCCGCTATCGGGCTTACAAAAAATGCCTGCAGGGGTGAAGAATGCGCGATTTTTTTGGGAATTTTTTTGAGGGGTTGAAAATGAAAAATTCTCACTTTTCGGGATTTTCCTGGTGGTTACACGTGGAAAGCTATCTGTGTACCAAATTTCAAGTCTCTAACTCATCTGGGAAGTAGGTTAGAATTAGTATACGTGAGTGAGTGAGTGAGTCAGTCAGTCAGTCAGTTACACATGCGGTTGTATATATATTAGACTCGCCTTCGGCTCGCTGGGGGCTACGCCCCCAGGCCCCCATGAAGTAAGTGCCTTCAATTTCGGGGATAAGCGGTATTCGGGGAAAGGTTATGTCCGAGCTTAAGATTAGGGATTTGGGAGTTAAAAGGTGACCCATTTTATCGAATTTTCCAGAATTATTTAAAGTTTTGACTTCAAAGGCCATTTTGTGGCTTAAACCGTTAGAGATACGAGAAAAAGTGACTGGACCTTTCTTGTCGGAAATTTAATTTTATCTTTCGATTCTGGTGTCCGATTTTAGCTACGACCGTCTGGTTTTAGCCAGTACGGAGCTGTGGAGAAAGGACTGCACTGGTGGGCTATTGTGAATTGTTTAGTGTAAATATAACAGAAAACCCAACCCTGAGTCATTATTTTTAAAGTTGTTTAGGGGGTTTAATTTGCTCAGAGGTTTATCTTGTCATGCCAGGAAATTCCCGGGGTGGGGGAGATTAATGTTAAAGGGGGTTAAGACATCAGGGGGTTTAATTTAGTCCAGGATATTTTCTGGTCATATGAATAAATTCCCGGGGGGGGGGGTTAATGTTACAAGGGGTTAATGACACACGTGGGCCTATTTTAGAGGGTGTTGTGTCTTTGAAACATAATAAAAAACACTCTGTCCCTATCTACTATTGAAACTTAACTAACGCTCAGCCAACTCCCGACGTGGAGGGGGGTTTTTAGTCACTCGTTAACGTGAGTAGTACAAGGTCCAAGCTGGAACCAGCATGAAGCGCACTAATTATAATTGAAAAATTTAAAACACCTAAAAGTAACGACCGAAGAATTTGTCATTTAGAGCATTTATTAGGCTTACGGAAAGATAAACGATAGAAAGCTGATGAACCTTTTTTTTAGATCCTATGAATAGCTAGTTACAAAAAAATTTTACATTTAAGGCTAGGGCTAACGGTTCGGCCAATATCGAGCCCAGAAGGTAAGTTTTTGATGTGAAATTTTCAACATAATCACGTTTTACGGGCTAAACCATGGAAGATAGAGTAAAAATGTCACTGGACCTTTTTTGTAGACCACATTGTTTCGTATAAAATGCGATTTTTATTCTACCCTAACTTCAAAGGTTCCGCTAACACAGAGCCCAGAAAACAATTATCTCACGTAAAACGTGAAAAATCTATACTTTTAAAACGCGTTAATGCGGCCAAACCGTTGATGATAGGGCAAAATGTTACTTAACCTTTTTTGTAGATCACGCGATTTCCTAAATCCCATTGAAAATTTGTTTTGAGCTACGACCAACCGTTTAGCCGCTATCGAGCCCGAAAGGTAAATTTTTAGGCGAAAATTTCAAAATATTTTAATGTAATCGCGTTTTTGCGGCCGAACCGATGGAGTTAGAGCAAAAAGTCACTGGAACTTTTTTGTAGTTCACTTCATTCCTGATTATGAATTTTTTCGTCAGATCGAAGCTAGCTCCAACGGTTCGCCCCGCTAATCGGGCTTCAAAGGAAAGCCTGCAAGGGCAAAACAGGGGTCCGTTCGGGAATTTTTTTGAGGGGTTCAAAAGTAAAAAAAATCCGGTTTTCAGACTTTTCCCGGAGGTTTGAAGATACGTGCGACGTGCGTGCAAAATTTCACGTTTCCAGCACTTCTAGAACTATGTTAGATATTAGTAATATTACCTATGTGTCAGTGAGTGAGTGAGTTACACATGCGGCTGTATATAATATAGGACTCGCCTTCGGCTCGCTGGGGGCTACGCCCCCAGGCCCCCATAAAGTAAGTGCCTTAAATTCGGGGAATAAGCCGTAGTATGCCCCATCTCCAACGGGGGAAAGGGATATGTGTCGTCGATAAGCTTAGTAGATTAGTGGAAAGGATAATGTCCCCGAGCTTAAGATAGGGTGAATTTGGGAGTTAAAAGGTGACCCCATTTTTATCGAATTTTCCAGAATTATTTAAAGTTTTTGACTTCAAAGGCCTTTTGGTGGCTTAACCGTTTAAGAGATACGAGAAAAGTGAGCTGGACCTTTCTTGTCGGAAATTTAATTTTTTAATCTTTCGATTTGTGGTGTCCGATTTTAGCTACGACGTCTGGTTTAGCCAGTACGGAGCTGTGGAGAAAGGACTGCACTGGTGGGCTATTGTGAATTGTTTAGTGTAAATATAACAAAAACCCAACCCTGAGTCATTATTTTTAAGTTGTTTAGGGGGTTTAATCTGCTCAGAGGTTTATATTGTCGTGCTAGGAAATTCCCGGGGGGGAGAATAATGTTAAAGGGGGCTAAGACATCAGGGGGTTTAATTTACTCATGAGAAGATTATCTGGTCTTATCAGAAGATCCCGGGGTAGGGGGGTTGTTTGGGTGTTGGGAAAATTTCGGGGATAAGCGGTATTCAGGAGTTCATCTACTAGGAAAATTCCCTGGGGGGAGGGTTAATGTTACTGGGGGTTAAGACATCAGGGGAGTTATCAGGTTATACAGGAACTTCCCAAGGGGGGTTAAGAGATTTGGTGATTGTTAGAATTCTGACATGAAGTCATGCCAATAAATTCCCTAGGGGGGGGTTAATGTTACCAGGGGTGGTTAACACATCAGGGGATTAATATACTCAGGAGGTTATCTGTCATACTAGGAAATCCCTCGGAGGGGGGGTTTAAAGTTACCGGGGGTTAATGACACACTTGTGCCTATTTTAGAGGGTGTTGTCGTGTCTGTGAACAAAATAAAAATTTGTTCTGTCCCTATCTACTATTGACGCATAGCTAACGCTCAGCCAACTTATTATGATGGGGTTGTATTCAAACTCGTTAACCTAGCAAAGCCCTGAATCCTGATTGAATTATACAAATATTAGCCACATATAATATATATATTAAAAACTCCAAAAATTTCCAATTCACGACAAATATTTTGCTATTTATCGCGTTTTTCAGGCTTATTAAAGGACATACAGCAAAAAGTTATTAGACTTGTTTTGTAGAACACGTCGTTTACTAAAACTTATTTAATGGATGTTTTGAGCTACGACCAACCGTTTAGCCGCTATCAAGCCCGCAATGTAAATTTGTAGGCGAAAATTTCCAAATATTTTCACTTAATCGCGTTTTGCGGTCAAACTATTGGAGATATAGTAAAAAGTCACTAAACCTTTTTTTGTAGATCGTATTATTTTCCTAAATCTAAACCTTTGTTTTATTTTGACCTCCGACCAATGTTTCGCCGCTATCGACCCCAAAAACAAAAGTTTTCACCTGAAAATTACAAAAAAATTGCACATAATCACGTTTTTCGGCCAAACCAATGGAGATAGGGCAAAAAGTCACTGGCCCTTTTCTGTAGATCGCGCGATTTGCTAATTTGATGGGTCAATCAGATTTGAGCTACGACCTACCGTTCGGCCGCTATCGGGCTCGAAACTTTATTTTAGGCGTAAAAAATCTCTGGAATGTCAAATGTTCGAGTGTTTTGTCGCTTAACCATGGAAGATAGAGCAAAAAGTCATTGGACCTTTTTTGTAGTTCACTTCATTCCTGATTATGAATTTTTCGTCAGATCCGAGCTTGCTCCAACGGTTCGCCCGCTATCGGGCTTACAAAAAAGGCCTGCAGGGGTAAAGAATGCGCGAATTTTTCGGGAATTTTTTTGAGGGGTTTAGAAGTAAAAAAAAAGTCCGGTTTTCAGACTTTTCCTCCGGGTCATATTGTGAAAGGTACCTGCGTGCCAAATTTCAAGTTTCCAGCACTTCTAGAAGTATGTTAGAATTTGTATCTATATATCAATCAGTCAGTGAGTGAGTCAGTTACACATGCGGCTGTATAAGTATTTAGACTCGCCTTCGGCTCGCTGGGGGCTACGCCCCCAGGACGGCCCCCAAGTAGCTAAAACGCTTGCAAATTCGTGGGACTAAGCGGGGAATTCGGTGACTGGTTAAGTCCGGGACATTAAGGTAAAATGGACAAGGGATTTAAAAAATTGACCTTTTTTCATAGATTTTTTTCCGGATTCGTAAAAACTTTTGACTTTGGAGGGCAATTTTTGCGGTTAAACCGTTTTAGAAGATACTGACAAAAAATTCGGAACTGGACCTTTCTTGTTGGAAATTTAATTTTTGTCTTTTCGATTGTGCCCTCCAGACTCTTTTGATCTACTGGACCTATGGTTATTAGCCAGAAATGAGCTCCGGGAGAATAAACGTCCTGCACGGGTCAGTCTATCTTGAATTGTTTAGTATACAACATAATAAAAGACCGACGCTCAAGGCAGTATTTTATAGTCCGAACAGGGGGTTTAATATCACCAGGACGTAGCCCTATCTTAGTCCAAGGCGAGAAAATTCCCTGGGTGGAGTTGACTTTAATGTTAAGGAGGTCCTTAAGAACAAGACGGGGGGTTTAATTTCGATCAGTGGATAATTGTCTCTGTGTCATATGAACCAAATTCCCAGGGAGGGGTTAACGTTACCGGGGGATATGTCCCTCCATGAGGGGTTATCTGGGTCATACCAGGATCTTCCCAGGGTGGGGGGGTTAGGAGTTGGGGAGATTGTGGTGACTGGTAAAATTCGAAATTCGGACAATGAGGTTCATGCATCATGGCAGGAAATTCCCTGGGGGGGTTTAATGTCTACTACCAGGGAGGGTTAAACACATCAGGGTGGGTTTTGAATGTACAGGAGGTTTATCAGGTCACATACCAGGAAATCCCGCGAGGGGGGGGGTGGGGTTAATATTACCGGGGGGTTTTTAATGACACACTTTGGGCCTTCTTTTTAGAGGGTATTGTGTCTTTTGTGCAACATAATAAATATTCCTCTGTCCCTATCTACTATTGACGCCCTTAGCTAGAACGCTCACGCCAACTCCCGAACGTCACTGAACCTTTGTCTAGTAAGATCACGCTGATCTATCCATAGAATCCCGTTTTAAAATTTGTCTTTTGAGTTACGACCAACCGTGTATAGGGCCGCTATTCAAGCCCGGAAATGTTGAAATTTTTAGGCGAAAATGTGTCCCAATATTTTCACTCTTAATCGCGTTTTGCGGTCAAATCTAAGGGGAAATATAGTTAAATAAGTCCACTGGACCTTTTTTGTAGGTCATCTCTATTTCGTAATATAAAACTGTTAGTCTTATTTTTGACCTCCGACCAATGGTTTCGCCGCTATACGACCCCCAATAAACAAAAGTTTTCGCGGTAAAAAGTTACAAACAAAATTGTACATAACTCACGTTTTTCGGCCAAACCAATCGAGATAGGGCAAAAAGATTACTGGTCCTTTTCTGATATAATCCGCGCCAATTTGCTAATCTTGATGGGGCTCCAATCAGATTTGATGCTTACGACCAACCGGTTCGGCCGCTATCGCGGCTTGAAAACATTATTTTTATCGAAAAAATCTCTGGATAATTTCAATATGTTCGAGCTGTTTTGGGTCGCTTTAAACCATGGGAAGAATAGGGCAAAGAAAAAGTCATGTAGACCTTTTATTGTAGTTCACTTCATTCCTGACCATGAATTTTCCGTCAAGATCCGAGTCTAGTAGCTCCAACGGTTTCGCCCCGCTAATCGGGCTTACCAAAAAAAATGCCTGCCAGGGCGTTGAAGAATGCGCGATTTTTGTTTTTGGGAATTTTTTTGAGGGGTTGAAAATGAAAAAATTCTCACTTTTCGGGATTTTTTCCTGGTGGTTTACACCGTGGAACAGCTGATCTGTGGTACCAAATTTCAAGTTCTCTAACTCATCTGTGAAGTAGGTTAGGGAATTAGTATACGTGAGTGGGCGAAGTGAGGTCAGTCAGGTTAGACACATGGCGGTTGTATATATATTAGACTCGCCTTCGGCTCGCTGGGGGCTAACGCCCCCAGGCCCCCCAAAGTAAACGCTTTTGCAAATTCGGGGGAGATATATTAAGCGGGAATTCGGTGACTGGTGTAAGTCCGGACATTAAGTTAAAATGACAAGGGATTTAAAAATATGACCTTTTTCATAGATTTTTTTCGGCGTGGATTCGTAAAAAACTTTTTTTGACTTTGAGGGCATTTTGCGGTTTTTAAACCGTTTAGAGATACGACAAAAAAGTGACTGGACCTTTCTTGTTGAGAAATTTAATTTTTGTCTTTTCTGATTGTGCCCTACAGGATCCTGATCTACGACTCTACTGGTTTAGCCAGAAATGAGCCTCGGGAGAAAAGTCCTGCACCGGGGATCAAGCTATCTTGAATTGTTTAGTATAAACATAATAAAAAACCGAACCTCGAAGGCATGTGAATACTTATTAAGTCGAACAGGGGCGTTTAAATATCACCAGGAGGGGACTATCTAGTCACGGGCGAGAAATTCCCTGGGTGCGGTGATTAATGTTAAGGGAGGTATTAAGAGACAAGAGGGGGTTTAATTTCGTCTCAGGATACTGTCTCGGTCAATATGAACAAATTCCCAGGGGGGGTTTAATCGCTTACCCGGGGGGTATAAGGTCTCCAGGGGGTTTATCTGGTCATACCAGGATCTTTCCCAGGGGGGGGGGGGGGGTTAAGAGATATTTAGGTGACTGAGGTTATAAAATTCGAGACATGAGGTCAATGGCAGGAAATTCCCCTGGGGGGGTTTTTTAATGTATACCCAGGGGGGTTAACACATCGAGGGTGTTGAATGTATAACATACAGGAGGTTATACTACCCAGGTCATAACCTAGAGAAATCCATCCCGGGGGGGGGTTAATATTATAACCGGGGGTTTAATGGGGACACCATGGAACCAACACACACCCTTGGGGAACAGACACTTGGAGACCCATTGGGGGGTGGCTTTGGGTTTGGGCCTCACTTGGGCCTTGCTGGTTTAGGGGTTATTTTTTTTTGGGGCAAACCTTGGGCACTGGGAGGGTGGGGGCGGTGGGCACACATGGCAGTGTGTGGCGGCCACCGCACTATGTGGAACGCCGCTTGGGCCTTTTTTAGAGGGTTTGTAGTGTCTGTGGAAACATAATTAAAATATTCCTACTCTGTCCCTATCTAACTATATGACGCTTAGAGCTAAACGCTCAGGCAGAGGCCAACTACCCCGAAGTTCCTACTGAACCTTTTCTGTAGATCACAGATGATTTTCCTTAAATCCCGCCGGTTTAAAAATTTGTTTTGAGTTTACGACCACAACCGTTGTTAGAAGAGTTTAGCCGCTATCCAACAAGCCGGTAATGGTAAAATTTTTAGGCGAGAAAATATGGTCCAATATTTCTTTCATTTTTCACTTAAATTCGCGTTATTTGCGGTCCAAAAAACTAAGGGGAAATATAGTAAAAAGTCACTAGCTTTCCCCCTGGACCCTTTTTTTTGTAGGTCATTCTTATTTCCTAAATAAAAACGTTTAGTCAAGGTTTCAGCTATAAGGGTAATTGAGTTGTGTGGGTGATTGTATCTTTGACCTCCCTCCGACCCAATGGTTTCGTCGCCGCTATTCTTAATATCGGACCCCCAAAAAAAAAAAAAAACACAAAAGTTTTCGCGTAAAAGTTACAACAAAATTGTACATAATCACGTTTTTTTTTTTGGAGCCAAAACCAATCGAGATACGGGCAAAAGAATTAACTGGACCCTTTTCCTGTAGATCGCGCAATTTGCTAATTTGATGGGTCAATCAAGATTTGAGAAGCTCACGACCAACTGGTTACGGCCGCTATCGGGCTTGAAACACTTTTATTTTTTATCGAAAAAATCTCTGGAATTTTCAAAATGTTCGAGCGTATTTTAGTCGCTTAAACCATGGGAAGATAGAGCAAAAAGTCATTAGGTACCTTTTTTGTAGTTCACTTCATTTCCTGACCATGGAAATTTTCCGTCAGATCCGAGCTGAGCTCCAACGGTTCCGCCCGCTATCGGGGCTTAACAAAAAAATGCCGTTGCAGGGGGTGAAGACGATGCGCGATTTTTTGGGAATTTTTTTTGAAGGGGTTGAAAAATGAAAAAATTCTCACTTTTCGGGAATTTTCCTGGTGGTTACACGTGGGAAAGCTATCTGTGTTACCAAAATTTTCCAAGTCTCTAACTACATCTGGAAAGTAGGTTAGGAATTAAGTATACGTGAGTGATGTGATGTCCAGTTCAGTTTACAACACCGTGCGGTGTGTATTATATATTCAGATATATTTGTACTGCTATTGAGTCGTGATATAAAAAACCTATATAACTGTTTAACTACACAAAAAACAGTACCACTCTGTACTAGATATATAATTTTTCAAGCTTTTTAAAAATTCGAATATTTTTTAACATCTATAAAAACTGAACTCATAGCAGTCGTATTAACTTGTTTAATATTAACTTAGGTAATACATTTTAATTATTACTTATTTAATTAGGATTTAATATTGATTGTATAATAATTACGGCACATGGTTCAAAAACGCACAATGTATTCTTCCAACCATCTTCTTAAAATCTTATCCTTACGTGGAGCTGATGTGCCATTACAATACTGGTTACACTGCCACATATCATATCAATATACGATATGTACTATATAAAATATACAACATATTACCAATATGATAACATAACATATAAAATACGATTTAATCTATACACATTTAAATGTAGAAGAAATATATATTTGTGTTTATAAATAAAATTG
>NW_025780474.1:0-48172 GCF_021130785.1 Homalodisca vitripennis | reverse complement strand
TTTTAGTTTTTAAATGTTGTTTTTTTGTTGCTATGACAAGGAGTTGTCTTGTAAATCAGAGTGTGTAACTTTGAACAAACGCTTGCTGAATAAAGACTGAATAAGTTATATATTTATTTATTTATTTAAATGTTATAATGACAATCCAACTAATTCAAGCTAGATAGGTATGAACTTAGTGATGTATGAAGCAGGTCAGTAGGCTCATTTCTATTCCATATTCATCCCTTCACCCTGCATATTGAGTAGGAAACAATGTTGACCCTTGGACAGGAAAATGTCGTTTTCATCGTGCAGTTGAAATTGACAGTACTGATATTTTAGGATTTGTATATGAATGCCCATCTTACAAAAGCAATTGAAAAAATTGTGTACTTTTATTGAAGCTATTAACTTTTTCCACAGTAAATCTAAACTAGTCTTTAATGTAATATTAATAAATTAACCTGGGAGAATGTCCAAAAATAAGATAAATAGATGAATGGTACATAGTGCTAAACAACATAAAGTCAAGCATTACTACAAATATTAATTTGTAAATGTTCTCAACATACAATACTAAAGAAATAGTGGCTGCTTCCTTCGGAAGTTACTAACATTTTATTTCAGTAAAAACTAATACTTTCTAAAACACTTAAATTATTAATAAATGCAGGAATAAAAAACATTTATAAAACCTTATATAGAAGAATATTTTCCAGTAATTATCTATTTACATAACTAAGTAATGCAGGCAAATCGCCAAAGACTACTTCACTTTTGAGTGAAGTTGTTGATAATGAGTTGGTAGTATATGAAATTGTTTATTTATCACCTAAACAAAACAATGTTATTAATTTTTACTTGTTTTTCTAGATGTCTTAACAACATTACTTATAATACCATAGTTCTGAACAAGTATTCACGAGTTTTCAAGAAGAAATATCAATTTTAAAGAGTAACAACGGACTTCGTCCAGCTAGACTTGTAACAGCTAGGTGCAATTACAATATACGCTATTTTGTAAAGAGTAAGGAATAAACATTTAAAATCACAAATTTAAGGGAATTTTACTAATATTATACATCGACAGAAAACCTTTCTATATTACATTAGGTTTTTGTGAATTACTGCCGTACATGTAAAAAGTGTTTTTTATTTGTCTTTTTTGTTACAATATACCGTTTTTAGATTATTTTTAGCATAAGTAATTATTAAAGAGAATAAAAAATACAATTTAAAAAAGAGAACTTTGTAATTAATTTATTTGTCCGCTTTAAATTTCACAAAACCTTCATACAAATGCCATTTCGTATTTGTATGAAATAAATTGTACGATTTTGTACAAATGTTCTTCTACATCTTGTTTACGTATATTGTTAAAAAATAATTTTGAATAATCGGAATAGCAAAAAACTATGTTGGGGAAATTATTTATTTTTAAAAAGCAAATTAAATAGATATTAACATGAATTTTAAAATTGTATAAAACGATTATTACAAAGCTCCGTAACAAGTTATTGAACAGGAACCCGGCTAAGAGAACTTTGCAGAACTTATAACAAAAGATTTCTTTAAAAATACAAAAGAAATCACAAGAAGATTTGTGTTGCTAGGGCAAGATAACAGTATACTTTAATAAGTATTATCAAACAAGAATATCATTGGTAATCAGTTAAATAAAAAAAAGTGAAACGTTAGGATTATTGAAGCAAATGTTTGAGCAAAAGACCATACGAAATTATAACTGACGCTCACCCAAAGCCTGACTTGTGCCCACTTGGTGTAGACTGACTCACAGTGGAGGTATAATCGGGTCCCGGCTCATACCCTACGTAGTCCATACTACACAGTCAATACTCTAAACTAATTGTATGGCGTTGAAAAAAGGCATGCGTTTCAGTTCACTTCAAGACTATATTGAGGTTAATGGTGTAGATGTTTTTACATTGTAAACCAATAACAAACTAACAGTAAAATAATATTCCAAAAGAATAAAACGTAAATCTTCTATAACTTTATTTATTTTAATTCGCGCCGATTGATTAAGTAAAGGGCATTGAGTGTTTCAAATATCAAGCTTTCCTGTACTTATTGTAATTTATTGATATATTTTGCTTAGTTGTAAAAATGTAAAACTGTTTTCAAGAACGGACCTATAATAACATTTAACGCACTCAATGTATAATATAGATTTATTGATAAAAACATTGTTTAAATGTATGCCAATGTAAGATTTATCAGATTTTTATTTTAAATCTTGCATAGTTATAGAAAATAATGGATTTTAATATTGTATTGTTTTAGTATTTTGTAGTTTTGTAATCTACACCCCAAAAGAATTTAATAAAAAGGTATATAGAAATAAATTTTAGATTTTATATTAAAAATTCTAAAAGCACTTCTTCTTCTTACATAAGAAAACTGTTATTTGCACTAAGGGTAACAATAAATTATCAGTAAATAAAGCTTAAAGCAATAGTCTTTAAACGCCATTAATAAAGTTCTTGTATTTTTTACACGTGTATAATGATACATTATTTGCATGCCAAGACGTGGTATATTTCATAATTTCTCTATGTATAAGTAACATCTATGTTAATGTATATTAATATTTTTGTAATGTCAAAGATAAGCCGCAAGTCGCAGGGGAAATCATCTGTTTGTGAGATAAGACATCAGCTGATGCAGAGTTTTCCTATCTGAAACTTAATTTTGATAGTGCTTAAATTTATAGTTCTAGTATCATTTTCTACTTTATACGTTCATTTAATTGTTATAATTCATCTAAATTTTTAACCAAATTTTGTATATTAGGTACTATAAAATATTTTAATAAACCCCACTTTGAGGACTAGTATGAAATTATTGGGAAATTTTTGCTCGAAATATTTGGTATAATAATTGTAACAGATTAAACTCATTAAGTCGTTGTTTATGGATAACGTTCTTTTACCTAAACTAACTCAACAAATAAATACCATACGTGAAAGTAAAATACTTTTAATGGTGTATATAATAATAACAATACTAATTAACATGAGAGAGACATTTGGTGTTCGGTATGACATTTTTTATGTGAAAAGTTTTTAGTGGTTGATCACGAAATCTACAAAAAACCTTTGGTATGAGAACACGTATAGTAATATCGAACCTTCTCAATTTTTTAATTGTAGCCTAACTGTTTATACGCTATTTTATGTATTTAAAAATCTGAAGAGGTCAAGAAATGGAATTGTATTTCACGTTGTTACTACGTCTTTGAAAAGTATTATGTTCAAATCAAGCTATTGTATTGTATTAGTATTGCGTTTACCAGTTTTTTTGTAGTACTTTAAAATACGGGTTGCAATATCTTCTTCTATTTTTCTATATTCTACTTTAAAGCAACTAAATGTTGTCATTTGTAAAATTACTAACTCACTACTCCATGCATATTATAAAAAAAATAATCTCCTAAGAGAATGAGATTAATTGGATTTTTTGAATTAGTCAAATAAAACAAATAGTTCCTGCTTAATTCAGAGGAAAACTCTAAAAGTGTGACTTTATATAAATGTCTATGTAATAAAAAAAAATTCTTGGGAATTGAAAGTCCTTTTTGAACACTTTCTTTGGTACGGTTTTGTGAAGGAGTGATATTGATAATACAAAGTAATCTTCCCGCATTATAATGCTTAAAATTGCAAAATATAAACGGAAAAAAATACGAATACATTATACGAAAAACTTTCCTGAAATATATGAAATATGTGATTTAATTTTATTAATTTTAAATTGAAAAATATTATGAAACATCTCTCAAAATATACTGTAATAAATATCCAAATCTACACTTACTAAAAAGATAATTGATAAAATTAAGTAATTACAAATAAATTCATATAATTAAAAGAATTCAGTTCAATAATACCTCACATAAAAAATAAAATACAACCATGATTAATAATCCGAAACTCCTATGGAAGGTCACGGAATGGTAAGTGTTGTATTCAATGATGAGTCAACAGTTGCATGGTTGAATAGGTCAAAAATATACATTTGTTCATTACGATTAAATGAATCTCTATGTAATTGGGTATTTTTATCCCCGAATATTTCACTGAATAGAGCCCAAAGATACAGTTACAAAACGGATTATAATACCGAATAACAACCATTATTAACACAACCACCATTTTGTTCGCATATACTTAATAAGAGAAAGGAACTATAATATACTAATGTAACGTTTTTAAAGCTACATAGGCTAATTTTTTAATTATAAACTTAAATTAAATGAAAATGTTGGAAAAGAAATATTGGGATTTAATTGTATATTATATTGTGAGAAGTAAAGATAGAAATGAATATGTAATCCTTTGGCAAGTTACTGTTGGTAATTTTAAATTATTAGAAAGGCGGTTCACTGCCTTGAATTAAATTTATCAGAATTACTTGTCTTGAATTACTCAGACTACAAGAAGAGATAGAATAAGGAACGAAATAACCAGAGAAAGATTGAAGGTAGTTTCACTGCAAGAGACAATGGAAGGAAGAAGAATACAGTGGATGGGGGCATGTGAAGAGGATGGGAGATAATAGAATGCCTAGAATAGCACTGGAGAAGGAGGAAGGAGGAAGAAGACCAAGAGGAAGACCGAGAGGAAGATGGGAGGACCAAGTGTGGAAAGACATAGAGAGAAGGGGACTACAGAAAATACAGGTGGATGAAGAGGAGACCTGGAAGGATAGACTAAAGTGGAGGAGGCTGTGTACGACGACGACCCGTGAGAACGGAAACGTCTGACGATGACGACGATGACGACGACTTGTCTTGTTCTGCAGTTACGTTAGATCTGACATGGCTATTGTTCTTGAGTTGGATTCGGCTGGAACAATGAGAGAACACCGTGGATGTCTATCAGGATTGGTGGGAAGGGGGAGTATATAACCACCAGCTCATAATTTTCGCCCTTCTTTTGGTAATTTCCGTGAATTAAGTTGATTACAGTGCGTCGTTTTTTATACATTTTTTTTCCGCGAGGGGTTTTGAGGAAAGCACCAAATTTATTGTACGTTATATTGAAATAGTCTTCCAGATTTAATATTAAATTAAATTTTAATTTTAATTTAATTTAGTAATTTTAAAAGGTCCTTTGGCAAGAAATCAAAATATTAATCAAATATATCAAACTAAAAATCAGAGCTCTCTTCTGAAATAAAATAATAAAAGTTTTCAAATAAAAATCAAATACCACTTGGAAATAACTAAAATAAAAATGTTCTACAACTAAATACGACACATTTCCTTTATATGATGCGTTTAAGATAAACTTCAATTTAAACCTTGGAATCTAAATATCAAGTTGCTCTCTAATTGTATGAAGATTCACTTTATGTGGCTCCGGCACAAAATTCTATGACAACACTGCTTAAACAGCCCATTTTATTGTGTCCCCTAAAGACGTAAATTAAATGACTCAGAGAAATAATTATTTGTTGATCAATATAACACGCTAACTCTGAAATAGATATGATAATAGTTTATACCGCTATCCTAGCGTATTCTCTAGAGAAACAAAATACCAGAACCGTTCGTGACCTCTTAGTTTGTCTTCGTTCCACAGGCACAGTGATCAACTCGTTGTACTAAATGCGATTCCACTGTTCCAAACCAAGAGAATTGTACTCGTTCACCACTATTATATTTAAAAATATTTTTACTGTCTTGAATAGGAATGTTTCGATATTTCAAAACACTATTACAAAGATAATAATCCTGAAAGCTTTTTTAAAGCTTAGTTTATTTTACCACATTTAAAAAGGCAAATATTAGATATCTGTAATAGATTATGAAATAAATTACATAAAATGACTTCCATTGTACCATCCCAGTCTATGCAGTCCGCCTACACGTTAATAGGCAGAAATTCTCAGCGGTCAACCAAGGATTAAGCCAGTTTGCTGATAGCAAGCTATAAACGCGATATTATCTACAATAAGCCAAAACCTTAAAGTTAATACAAACTTTGAGGGCATCCTTTACAATCTGAATTATCAGGAGACCAAGAAGCAGACGAAATATAAATTTTAATCTAAACACTTGTATTAAGAAACGTCGCCCGCACAGTTGTGATGGTGACCTTAATTACTTTAAGATAATCGCTGACGGCGTAGTGTTTAAAGCTTATAATTAATTTACTACACTTAGTTAAAATTATGAGGTTTTAATTCCAATTCCAACCTTTAACTGAAATCATTTCATTAATCAACTGGTAGAATAATTATGTTCAACCACGTGTGTTATTGTGTGTTTTTTGTGATTCACGGTTCGCGGTGAAAAACCGAGTGGACTGTGCCTGCCCCATGGCCACTTTATCACAGCAAATTGAATCACTTGACGGAACCAGGACAAACACAGTTTACTGTTGTGGGCCTCTTTAAAAGTTTATTGCAGCTTTATTGCACTAACTCACATTACTCTGGCTGCTATAAAATAGGTTTCTGTAATCTTACGCTGATACGTAAAACACAATAACAATATATATACCAGTTAATCTACTATAAGTGTGCTATTTATTTGAACTATTTTCCCTATAATATTTCCTTTCATTAAACATTTTATTGAAGTCATCTGTTGTTTAAATGTTTCAAAACAAATATAGTCCCTACAAAGCTCATTTTAATTAAGTAAATTTTTATTTTCATGTTTAAACTTGCATAAAATCGTAATTTCTACATCTTATAAATAAAGGGTAGGGGTGTCGCGTACCAGGCTTCGCAAAGTTTGCATGCAAATTGTTTAATATGTAACTCATGTGATTCTGGAGTTGTCTTGTGGGCAGATAGATCGACAGAAAAAACATTACCTGAATTGACAAATATTTGCGCTTTGCGGAAATCCATGGTGGATATTCCCCATAAAAGAACACTTTCTTGTAACCATAACATATAAGTTTCCTGCCAAACTTAATGTCTATCAATTAAATCTTTCTTCAAAAATCCTGCCTCGTCATTCATTTCAATGTTTGTTCATTAAGTAAAGCTTCTTACCAATGTTGGAATAATGTAATTTCCATTGTGCTAGGGAGGCTACTACAACACCAGAGTGCGCAGAAATCATATAATGTCACAAACTTTTAACGTGGCCTTTCCACACTATTATTTTTTAAATGTAATCTTTGAATAAAAAATCACATAATCGCATATGTTGCGATAATTGTTACCAATAGGATCAATAAAAATACTCACAATGCTCAGCCAAACAACACTTATAGAGTTACATGCAATATTATAACTGTTATTTCTAAAACTAAAACTTTCATGTGTATAGGTCATATCGTTTTTGGGATAACCTGCGGACAAGTTAAATAAACAGAAATAAAATTTGTCTAGTCTCTTGAGTGATAGCCTTTGCAAAAGCTCTGTAAATTACTTTCTTATGTACGTAATGTATAATTGGCTGATCGATAGTGAAGCGATTACTCAATAGCCTAGAAAAACTAATTTCTGTCCACTAAACTGTCTGTCCGCACGCATAGGTCAAATACCAGCTGACCCATATACTTAAAAAATTGTGCATGAGCCTTTATGTCTTTATAGGCAACATCAAAGAATATTTCTCATTCATGCCCCTCCATGGAACGTGGCTGAGGTAAGCAAAGCCAATCCCTCAGTATGGTATCTCGAGAATTGATTAAGCTTGAAAATGTATATATTTTACTTAGCTGCATGTAACTATAAAATAAATTCAAGCATCCTGATCAAAGCTAAACCAATTTTATTGAACGAAAAACAATAGGCGCAGTACAAACCTTCCGGTGCACTAATGATGGTGTTTGAACTTTTGTCTGAGTTCGACCCAAATTTTGTCGCTGAGGGTCTAGATCACGGCGCACTTCAACCTTTGTGAATCACGTTGACAATGTCACCGTCTCTGTTTCCATCTGCTACGTCATAGAATAAACCTCAAATTTGCCTCAATATGATAAATGTCTCCTCTCTCTATATATTTGTGTGTATTATTTCAGTAGGATCGATGTTGTACTGTGCTATAAAATTTTTGTGTGTGTGCATGAAACGTCATGTCTACTTTACTAACGTTATGTATGTTGATGGATATGTTCCTTTGTGGAAATTGGTTCAGCCTTTATGTAACTTAACTATCTAAATGATATCTTCAGAGCTACTTCATCTGTAAAGTTTAAATATACGAGTAGTTTGTTTACTATTTCAACATTGGCAAGAATGAGTTTAATGGACGTGCCAGTCTATCCATGGGATTTGACTGAGCGTGGTTGAAAGTCTCTCACTCAGCATACAGGCATATTTCCTTTTCTGACTACCTTAGCACCTTGAAAAGTGCTCTTTTATTCAATTGTATATCTGACACTTTGAGAATTATGTGACATATAGGTTTGAAATTTTTAATGCAACTTTAGTGAAGCCTGTTACGCTACATGCGATATGCCGTAGTCCTATCCACTCTAATAACACATTAAATAATGTTTGTAATAAAGTACACGCATATCCATACTAAGAAGTATATGCTCGTATTCATGTTTCTTCTACAAAGCTAACATAATCGGTTTTTTAATATCTATTCCGATTTATTTAAATTCAAAAACATAATTTTAAATCTTTTATTAAAAAAACAATTTAACAGCTAATACATATACGAGAAGAAATTTAGCTTGTTGTTGTTTGACGTGCTTGCAATATTTTATTGTTTTGTTCTTTATTGATACCTTTGTATTGTTTTTCTATAATTTTTATTGTCATCTTGATATCCTTATCTGTAAAATGGTGTATTACCGTTGATAAATAAATAAATAAATATCTAATAAAAGACAGAAAGTAACGTTTACGATGGAAGACGACATCGTATGGAGTAAAGACAGGAACATCAAAAGCATTTTGGAGGGAAATATAACAGATATGGTGAGAACACAACAATAAAATACTGCTTAAGTGTCGGCAGAGAGGCCAAGTCCACGCTCCTTTAACCATTGACATGGGTGTTGCACACATTGTAAAGGAGAATACTAATAGCAACATTACTATAAATACATTTCGTTTCACTAGTGTGTAATCCTTATTACTTACACATTGTAACAGATTTTAAATATTTTATTTAATAATATGATAAACTATAATGAATATGATACCATATATCTTACTGGTAAAATGTTTCAAGAAAATAATAATGCATAAGATACATATAAAGAAGAATATTAACCAATCGTGATCTTCATAAAAATTCACACAACTAGTTTTATATTTATAACTGATATTGCCACTTGCTTATTTGTAAATTATACACTTATGTCGATTCTATAAACATTTTGAATACGGAACATTGCTCAAGTGTAAAAATGTTTAACTATATCGTCGAACAAACAAACTGTTATTAAAGCCAATGCCATTCGAAGCTTGACTTTGTGTTATCCAATCCACGCACGTATAGTAATACTTTAGCTCGTGAAATAAGGTCATAATCGTATACTTAAAATATTTATAAAACAAATCAATGTACAATACTGGCAGTTACCCACCACTTTACACGTGGTGTTCATTTACACAAAATGTTAAAACTGGAAGGATGTTGCTTTCATAGTGAAAGCATTTGTGACGTAATATGACAAACAAAAGAAGACATATTATCAGGTGCATATAATTTTAGTATACATGGTTGAGATATTCAAATCCTAAATACAATTTCGACTAGTTCTATTTTAGGTTTTATTGTGTGGAATATATATATATATATATATATATATATATATATATATATATATATATATATATGTGCATGTATCTCAAAAACCTAATTTAGCCTGAAAAGTTTCAACTTCCGTCTGTTTCGATTAAATTCCTATCCAGGGTATTTCAAGTGCCATATTGAGTTTGATTACCTCAATCAAGAAAATATATATCAACAAAAACAATCTTTGATAAAAACGTCTACTTATGGCTCTTCTAATTTACTTTCTGTCTATGATATTTAACTGCAATAGTGATAGTTTGCTTTTTTGTTCCCATAGTAAAAATATATCTGTTAGGAATATCAATTCCAAAATCTTGTTTCCTTTACATTCCAAAAGAGTCAGATGCGACAGATTAAACTCACTTCCGCTCTAATTTATTTATGGTACCACAGTAGAGTTTATGTTTTTGGACTAACCTAGAAAACAATTAAATATGCGAGTTTTGGTATCCCACCCACATGTAAAAGCGTTAAATGCGATGTTTGTGCTATAAGTAATACTAATTTTTTATTCCGACCAAGAAAATATGTGCATACATATGCTTAAAAATAATACTTTTGTTAAAACGTATTTACTTTTGTCGCTTTTATTCTGCTTCTTATTTGAGGGAAAGGGTGTGCCACCTCTTAGATTTTTTTATGACAAAATTGTTAAGGGAGATAAAATTTTAAATAACTTATGTGTAAAATATTCACAGCGTTGTCCATTAAGTTGGGTTTTAGACACAATTGAAATGTGGTTTTCAGTCATTTGGATGGTTTATTTGTCTCTATTGTACTCGTAATGTAAAATAAAAATTAGATAGTACTTTTTTCAATTTGCATAACAGTACTGATCATGCTCTATATAATTATTCAATATGTTTTAAACTTACACAAAAATTTCTTCCTCTTTGGTGAACTTTATCTAAAAATCTTAACCACTGTTTAAGAAGTTTAGGTTTAGTTAACTTACGATTACGTGTCGTAAATATTGTAATAATTTTCCATTTATTTAATATATTGAAACAATTTCCGATATTTTTCACCTTTAAACCGTCCTTGGAATTAAAAAAAATTCAAAATCAAAATTAGCCAAATCGTTCCAGTCGTTCAGTCAGTATTAATAATGAAAGCTCTACAAATTTTAAATTTTCGGATTATACAAACTTACCTCTACTTTATATGATTATATATTGCTATATTATACGTAGGGACTTACTCGAGATCATACTGAAGCCAACAATGAACCGTATCAAAATTCATTTAATGTTTAAAAAAGAAATGGATGCACAAACAGACCGTCGCGCAAGCTACTTTATTTTTTACTATTAATTTATACTATTATTAATAATTAATAGTAATAATAATAATAGTAATACTAATTAATAATTTAATTATAATTATACTATTAATTTATATAATTTATACCAGCACTGGTTGTTTTTTAATTACGTGTGTATTAGTGCAATTGTTTTGCAGTAATATGAGGAATATTTTTTGTAAGTCTTCATTTTATAATATAGGACAATTTAGTTGTTAAAACCATAATAATTACATTATTTTACGTAGTACAAAAATATTAAGCAGGACATTTTCTAAATGACCATTTTGGAATACGCAATTAAACAATTTTAAAACATTTATGCATTGTACATTTGTATCAACCATTGTGTTTCAGTATTTTTGCTTATCACTTTAGCTAAAGTATGAATGCAAACAATGATATTTTGTATTTTAAACACATATCAAGCTATATAACAACTTAATAATTTTATTATAATTAAAATATTTCTGAAGTCTCCGGATATCTTATGGAGTTAGTATGATGGATCCACTCCCAGTGCACACAACATAGAGTCCTTAATGATTTTTATATTTAGTTGTTATAAACATAACACAAATATGGTTTGGAGGATGAAATAAAAAAGAATGATGATGTTAGCTTCATTTCACCTATGATGCTGAGTTCAGCGCCTGATATCTGACACTCTCACAGACTTAACTCCGTAGACCTAAAGTTCACGACAGTTCTGAAAAGGTTCAAACAAATTAGGCCATGAAGGCGAACAAAATGTTTATTAAGGTTTTTTTTTTTTTAATTCAGAGACACCTAAAATACAAGAGCACAGTTTTATTTATCCGGCAGGTACCCAGTGTAAGCTAAATGTTTAGAAAATACCACTGACATGACTTTAGATTCCAAGAGTCAGGTCCGTGACAGCATCTGATTTCAGAATCTGCACTCATCAAAGATTGAAAACATTCACATAAAATCAGTTATAACCACCTTGGCTACGTTATTTGGTAAAGTCTTAAGTTCAAGGACAGTAATTAAATGTTCCGTATCTCTTTATGTATAACTCGGACCCCAATTTGGATTTCTTAAATAGCACTGTAGTTGGAGTCTTAAATAGCAAACATCCTGAATTTTTGTAACAAATTTAATAGTTCTAATACTGAAAGTAAATAAAAAATTACTTTTAAGCCCATAACCAACGTTTATTTTTCAGTAATATTGCGTCATAACACACGTTAAAAGAGACAAGACAGACTTGCCGTGCTGGTACAATACCATTTATCACAGTTGTCTGCGAGTTTACCTGGCGTGTAGATGTTTCTCTCTGATATATAACATATCACAGTGTCAGTAGAATTATGTATAATGTGTAGTCACACGTTTCCCTACCCTCTATACCATTAAAAAGTCATTTACTCTCGTATTTCACTTTGTAAGAACTACAATACACAGTAAACAGTATATGTATTTCGGAAATAAACTTTCATCCATTGTAACAGTTGTATAAGTTCCTTTAAATAAGAGTACTTTAAGAATTTAAAAAATATGTTTGATTATTTTATAATATATGTATATATATATATATATATAAATAGCACTACAGAATATTAATTGGATCATATGCCTGTAGATAATACCAATAGAGCATTTGAATTTATAGTTAACCTATTTAAAAAAAACATATGAAAATTGTAAAATTTAACAAGTATAATAATAATAAAAAAGTACAAGAACACAATACACGTAGAAGGATTGAAAAAGAGTGGATGACGGACTATTTGAGGGATTTGACCAAAGAAAGGGATAGATTGTTTAAAACATGAAAATCGGGATCCGACAAATGCTAGGCATAGAAATAATTATACATTTTTTTAGAAATAGGGTTACATATGAAATTAGAAACAGAAAAAATGTATACTACAAAACTTACTTCTCAAATGTAAGGAATGATATAAGAAAATGTGGAAAGGCATAAATAATTTATTAGGAAGAACGAAAGATTTGCTGATTATTAATTCGATGAAACAAGCAATTGGTAGTATTACAAACGAATTTGCTACTCATTTTTGACGTGGGAGTTACACAGGCTGTTCATAGATGCAATTACAGTTAAAGAACTAATAAGAGAAAATAATCTAAGAGAAAACCTTTTTATATCCCTAGGGCTACAGCTAGAGAAATCATAAATCTTATACAATCAGTGAATGAAAATAAGCCTCCAGGTATAGATTTAATAAGACAAAAGGATTTAAAAATACTCTCACATTCACTTGGACCTGCATTGGCGAGAGCAAATAAATTTGTCTTTGAGTGAAGGAATATTCCTTGAGTGTCTTAAGACTTCAATAGTGAGACTATATATAAAAAAGGGCTCTAGAGAAATTTATGAGAATTATAGGCCAGTGTCATTGCTTCCCCAGTATAGAAAAGATATATGAACAATTTTGTTGTGAATAAGTTAAATGGGTTCTTGAATCAATGTCACATTAATTATGAGAATCAATATGCTTTTCAAAAGGGTAAAGGGAACTGAACTTCTTTTGAAGGACTTTACTAACTATGTAAATGAACAGTTAGAAAAAGGGTGTTATGTATTGGCTTTATTTTTTGGATCTATCAAAGGCATTTGATACCATCAATCATAATAAGGATGTTAGTAGTCCCTGGAGAACATTGGTGTTGTTGGAGTAAACTTAAACTGGTTTAAATCATATTTACAAAACAGAGGTTACAGAGTAAAAATAGTAAACACTTATAGTGAATATAAGCTAAGCAACTGTGGTGTACCACAAGGTAGTAACCTTGGTCCATTACTGTTTAATATCTATATAAATAATATTTTTAATGTAACTAATTATGTAAAGGTGTGGGCATATGCAGACGACATCCTTCTTGTAGCATCTCATATGGATCTGGTAACTGCCCAAGCAATGCTTCAAAACGATTTTAATGAAATAAATAAATGGTTGCATAATATGGAACTTGTTATAAATCCAAAAAAGACTGTTATGATGAATATTCACTTAAGAAATAAAAAAGTAGGAAATGAGCCTGTTTTGAAATACCACACATGTATGTGTGAGCAACTACACACAAGTTTATACCTCACTTCATGTGACTGTGACATAATTAAATTAGTATGTACCTATGATTATCTTGGGATAACAAATAGATAATGGTTTAACATGGAAATACCACATTGAGAAAATCCAGAAAAAGATTTGCTCGTGTGTTGCTGTATTTTATAGATTAAAAAATATATTGAATATTGAAAGCAAGACTTCAGTATACAAGGCGTTAGTGGAGTCAATTGTTAGATATGGAATAATTGCATATGGAACAGCTGCAGACAACCCACCTCAATAAGATACAAAGCCTTCAAAAGAAATGTCTGGATATGATGTTGAATGGCAGAGCTAATGGTATTACAGAAAAACAAGCCAATAGCTTGACACCAAAGGGTTATTACAAGTATAGCATCCTTGTATATTATTTTGCAGACAATAAATATAAAATTTCAAACAGCAAGAACACTTCTATAGCTTAAGAAATATTGAAAAATTTAAAGTTTATAGAATAACAAATACTTTTTGGTAAAAGATTGGCAAAATATATTGTTCCTTGCCTATTTAACAGTCTACCAAATTATATTTTTAATGAACATAATTATTGTAAGTTTAAAAAATCTTGTTTACAGGTGGTTAAATGGAAGAGTTATAAATTTAGAATATAGATTCTGTATAAACATTTCTAGATATTATTAACTTATTATGTTTATTAGTAAAGAAGAAATTGTGAGTACGTAAGGTATGGATGTATGTTATTAATTTAATGTTATTGTAGAAATTTACTGTTGTTTTAATGATTGTTGCTGTGATAAATATATAGCCTATATTAACCTGTTGTTAACTTATACCATAATATTGTTATTTTTTATAGTTTAGTTTTGTTATTGTAATGTTGTTGTTTGGAGTCTGTTGTTGATTTTGGTTATTGCTGTGATAAACATATAGTGTATATTAATCTGTTATTGTGGTCTATGTTATATTTTTATAGTTTTGTTATGCTTTTGAATATTATGAATAAACATTATTAGATTGTGTTATATGTGATAAAACATATAGGCCTAGTATATATAGTTATTATAATATGTTATTTATTGTGTTATAGTCTAGCTTAATAGTTTTTAATTATTTATGTAACCTGATTAAGCTTCATGAATCTATGGTGGATCTGGTTGCCCTATTATAGATAAAATCAGATACAGAGTAAACTGTATATTTTTGTTGCAGATTCTGACATAATGTTGTCAGTTGTTTTGTGTTTAAAATGTTTTGATGTGATGATGGGATTGTTGTTAAGAAAATGTTACAGATATATTTATAAAGCATAGCCTATAGTTTTTGTTGTTGTTGTTGATATATAAGTTGGTTTTGTTAAAGTTTATTAGTTTAAAATTACTTATTATTATTTATTTATTTATTACTTTTTTTTAATACAAAACACATGCCAAATATAACACATGAATTTTATCTATACAATAATAAACCGTTTGCTAGGGTTTGCCATTGGTATGAAAGCCTAGACTAAAGAGGGGGAGGAGCTGCAGGTTGTTGTGGTGGCCGCGTACTGTAATGCAGTAAGAGAGTTTAGGGAATGGAAATTCGTTAGATACGACTAAACAATATGCAAATATGAAAATAACTTACATTTTGGAAGGAGTAGAAAATGAATTATTATCAATATATAAATGCGTCAAAACACAATGAAATAACACATACACAATAACACAAAACACAATTAGGTTAGCACAGGGATAACACAAACACATATCGCAGACTGAATAGGCAAACAGACACATTGACATATATTTTGGAATGCTGTAAATGCTACACATGAGTGAAATAAATTAACACAGTTATTTATTTATTGATAATCATCTAAAATGAACTTTAATAATTAGAGCAAAAATTCATCCTAGATTTTGCACGTGCATTGCAGTTGCAGAAATAAACACTGGTAGTGGCGGAACAAGGAACGCCTGATGGAGGGGGTATTTATTCTTGTCTCATACCGATTGGAATTGGGTAAGGACATCGACTGCTTCTGAATATAAATCATACAATCCAATCACACTATATGACCAGTGCAAAATTGTTAGTTACGAACATGAACTTAATTTTAAGAGTTTAAGAGACCGGTTTTATCAGTGGTAATAATTTGAAATGTAAAGATAAAATAAAACAAACCTGTATGCTGTTACTCGTGCTTGTAAACTTTAACAAAGTAAATGAATGCCAATTTTGATACGTAATTTCATAAATACATTGTATGGTTTAGTTAAGATAGTTTTAATTTGGACCCCGCTGATAAGTGTTGTACTTAGCGGGGCCATTGAAATGTAAGCTTTTGGAAATAAACCAATTCAATTCAATTCAATATAACATATTAAAGTTTTTTTAAATAGACAATATACATTTGTTATAATATGAGTAATATAAATCATAATATTTAGTTTTAATAAGGTGTGCGTTAAAATCCTAATATTTAGATTATATACAAGTCATCGTCTAGTATACATAAATACGAGATAGTAAATTAGTCCACTAATGTGTATTGTTTTGCGAACTAAATTGTTACAATTAATGTTTTGCTATGTTACAATAAATGTTATTCTTTTATAACAAGAATACAATTTATTTTACTAATTAACTAGTAACAATATATGCCACCATAATAAATTCAAACTATTAATATTTTACGCGCTTGCTTGACTTTACTATGGATAAAATGTATTTTTACAGCAAAGTAAGACTTTTATTTCTATTAAACTTCCAATTAACGCTACAAGTATCTGTATTTATAGTTCATAATTGCAAGAGGGATTATCTTCAATAGTATACTATAATTAGCATTTACATATAACACCTTTAAATATTCTTTACCATTGGAAACAGATTAAAAAAAAAACAAAATTTGCCTCAATAGAACAGTTACTTTCACGTGAAAAGGGTTAGCTAGACCCAAATGACATACTTTTCAGTCGAACACTACTTATTGAAGACCCTGACCACTGAGTCAGATTTCAAAAGTCTAGTCTATAATAGTGTCATATCCCACTAATAGGACGCCGCACTTATAGGAAGTTTAATTGGTTCTTAACCCAACATTCACTTGGAGACAACCATTCCCTCCATACGTAATTTATATTTAGAAAACTTGGTTGCTTCAACGTGCCTTAAGATCGTGTCTATTACATCGTAGTGCACTTAACTGTGTACCGTATGAGACAATGACAATACCTCTTCAACTCATACATATTACATTAGTACAAACTAAATTTACACAATTTCTTGTAATCTAGATGTCTCTTTTAACTGAAAGAGATGTACTGAGTTCATTTTGAGCTTCTTCGTTACCGAAATGTTTAGATCTCTTTAGACGAACACGACTTTAGATTTCAAAGGTCAAGTCTGTAACAGCGTCATGTTCCAGGCATTGCACTAACAGGAAGGTGAATGGGAGCGTAACTCAAAATTCACATGGAATCAACCCTCTCCAGTATAGCAACTTTATGTGTCTACATGTTGTTTAATTTTTGTGTTATCAGGACCCTTAATCAGAAAACCATTCGCCATACAAAGTTAAACCAATTAGAAGTAAAATACAAATTAACTAGCAAATTACTCCAATTTACAGTTTTGAGCTAAATCCATACCTAATATTACTAATCTGATTTCTAAAAGAAATGTTGAAATCACACAGCAATTAATTTTACAATAAAGGCAACTAGACAGGTTAAAAGTAACATTATTATCTTTTCATTGTTTCCTTCTTACTAAACATGTGTCTTTTTCAAAATGAAAACATTTTACACAACTGCTGACTGAAAACTAATTGTTTGTGATATTATTTATTTGTATTAATTTTTTAGTGGTTATGTCGTGAATGGATTGAACTGTGTTTTCTCACAGGTGTTCTGATGAAATGTTATGAACTCATGTTATCGATTCGAAATTCAAAGATACTTTGATGGTTACTTGCTTGTAAGAATTAGCGCTTGAGAATACGTACAGTTTTATATTCTCTTAACAAATATTAGGCTTTTAATAAAAAAATTAATCAAATTATATCAGTAGATCTGGGAAATATTTATCATATCTACATGTCTTAATTTTGAAAATTCCGATTTCACTCTGTACTAGCCACTATCATCCACGAAAAACGAGCGATTTTTAGGTATTTCTTTGAAAAATATTTTTATCTTGAGAGATTTTCTGACGACAGTTTACACAAAGTAATTTAAATTTAATTTAATACGACCTTCCTACGCCCAGCTACTGGAGTACGATTATTGTCAATTAAAAACCAATAATTTGAGATAACTATACATTTACGTTCTTATATAACAAATATATGTATACTATTTACCGAAATGTTCACAACAGTTCACAGTTATAGATAATTTTTAGATCAATAGGTATTATTTGTATTGTAGCAATCATTCTTTGATAACGTAATAATCATATCAATTAGTTGTAGCATTTTACGTTTGAGTCAATGAAATATTAGTAACAATTCATATTCATTCTTTTCTTAGATTTTACTGACTTGTAGCACAATTGTTTGTTTAGGCCTCTTGCGTTTTTTAAAACGATTTTATATATATATTTATATATATATATATATATATATATATATATAACGAATTTTAGTATTATTTTAGTACGTGTAATTTTGCACATTTAAGCATAAGCATCATATTCTTTGTGAGCATTATAAATAGAAGGTTCTCTGCGTACTGCTACTTATTTATTGTTTAATTTTATCTTAGGTATTAGTGAGTTCAAGATATATATCATAATTCACAAATGAATTGCACTTTAATACCTTATAGCACTGTATTAAAATTTTCTTACTTAATTTGGTTGATATATAATAATGTAAACTATATGAACTACGTCTACTCTTTCTTAGTGTAGAGATAAACAAATATTTATTTAATTTATCTTCAGTAGGCCGTAGTTTCAACACGTCTTATAAGGATCTGATAGAGACCTATTCCTGACAGCAGGAGCTTGACATTGTGATTGAGTAGACAGTCGGTCTATAAATACCCCTTCAGTATCTGTGCCTACTATGTCAGGGAGTCAATACTCCTAACCAGGTCTACACGAGCACTCCATCCCTATCATCTGCCTCCCACATGACTGGCTGCTGCTTCTCAGACTAATTTGAGCCTAATGTGTTATGATGCCGTATTGTATTAGATAACCGTAATTGGAGTACGTACTCGAGTAGTGTTTGTGGTAATTTTGGGAAAATTAATTTGTTATCTGACTCGAATTATCATGTACATTTTAATTTATTGATTTATTTGAATTAATACTACTATTTGGTTAATGTTATAATTGGATTAGTTTTTATATTTCAAGAGTTTAGTAGGCCATTATACACATACACATTTTACTTTTTCCTTACCACTTCAAGACAGTGGTGACCCGACGAGATCGATGTGATTTTCGCATGATATATGTGATAAATGACGAGTCGCAGTATTATCAAAACAATGCCAAAGACTGACAATGCTATGCTGAACGAGACTGTACTGTATATTGCATATTTTTGGCCTGCCGATCCTGTGTTATAGTTTGTGCAGATTGAGAACAAGCGTTCCTTGGCTGGCGTCACCACAAATGACTCCGAAACGTAATTTTGTTGAGGGGCATATGAATTTTGAATACGCAGCTGAGCTGAGGGACGTCCTAAAAAAGTCACCAGCTACCGAAAAGTTTGAGAAACTTAAGATCAATGGCACATTGCATCCCAGGAATAAAAGATTAGACTGGTTCTAGAATACGAGGACGTGAGTGACCTTAAATCTACACAGTTCCTGAAAAATCAATGAATTGTAACAAAATAACAATAATAAAATTAATCTCATATATACCTAAAAAGTGTTCCCGAAAAGGGTGCCTCAAATATCTGTGCCAGATAGTACTCATGATTCTGAACAATGCTCTATAAAATTAGTAAATATATGTGTGAAAACGTTACTAGCCACCATTTTTTACTTCTTACAAAAAAAATTATGTTTGTCTGCAAAGTCGGTTTTACGGGCGAAGATTTTACGTGACAACGTCTTTTTCTCGGTAGAATATTTATTGATATGAATATTATTAAATTGCACAATAGGAACAAGGAATTGAATGAAAATAAGAATTGCACAAATTTTAACTATAGAAATATATTTTGTTTACTAAAACATTGTACATAATTTGAAATTAATTAAAATTTGTTATTGTAAATGGTAAAGTTGAATAAAACATTTACTAAAATTGGAATTTGAAATTCTTGCTAAACACAGTTAAATTCTAACTCCGCGCGTGGTGATTGGTCGGTTTAGTTCGTTTGTTTGGTCGCACTGTTATGACAGGTTAGAGGTTATAATTTGTTATTTTAAATGTTTGACTAGCAATACGCGCTGTTTCTTCTCAATCGACTGAATTAAGATTGATTGCAGAGTGATTTAAACTAATAATTTACTTAACACTATCAACATTTGTCAATAGTATGACATAACCTATAAACTCAGTTTCTCAACTTTTGTGTCATTCTAACAATTAATCAATCAATCATAGTTTACGATAATGAAATATCAGTGTACAATTATTTACCTTTATTGTTGTAGTTGTTGTAAATGACGAATCTAAGCACTCCACATTTTCACGAATAAACATAGTTATCTGCTTTATCCCGTGCGGCGGACCCACAGTTATCTGCTTTATCCCGTGCGGATCCCGTGCGGTGGACCCACTGGACGGGCATCGTAACGTTACCGGGCGTTACACTTTTTCATGAGTGACTCCGAGCCGCAACCTAATTTAAGACGTTGTCACGTCAAAATATTATCTCTTAAATTAATAAAGTAACAGATAACAATCTTTGCACATATGTTAAGACAAATAATAGGAACTTTCAAAAAATAATTGTGTTATAGCCTTTAATATTAACAAAGTAGCACCTGTTGAACATTTTTCAAGTAAAAATTGGAACAATACAGTTAGACGGAAAACATTTACAAGATGCCAATTGTTCGGGAAACGTATATAATTTAGGACGACCACTTTAAAGGTATGCTTGCAGCAAGCAACAAACATGCTGTAGTTGAGAGGCATCAGCTTGTTAATTCGGCTTGTAAGCGTAGTTTAATGTGGTTGTGCTCACTTATGATTTGAAGGATTTCGTAGAAAAAGCACCATTGTGATTTTTATAAAAAATTCCAAATGCTCTTAAATTTTGAAAGTTTTCATAACTTATACAAACGGTTTATACCTATGAACTGACAAAAAAATGTTTATAGATCCCGGCTTGTGAAAGCATAAATTTATAGTTAACGAGCTCAGATTATAGGTTACACGTTGACAAATTTCGCTAGAAAAAGTAACCATTGGAATAGTTACACAACTTTCATAATATTTGGTATATTTTAAATATATTTAACCATACCGTATTTTCTATTCGACTAAAAGCGTTTAAAAACCGCAATTTTGTTGATATCAAAGAAAAAAAACACAAACGATTTCGAGGGTTTCTTTTATCTGTCATAACCAATTTGCTAAGTTTGATATATGTAGTTTTAAAGATAATAATTTGTTATACTGCTATGAGCTAAACGAAAAATTTCTCGATACATGTTTATAGAACATTTTTTGTTTGGAACCACGAGTCCTATCAGCCACAGAAGTTTGTAAACACCCTGGAAATATATGAATTAATTGTTTTATTATTATTGTCATTTTATTAAAACTATTTGATTGTAAAGAAAGAATACACTTTTTAATTTTAATGCAATTTTCTAATCTAATTACTTTAAGAATTTATAACATATTCTGATATGAATGGAATGTGCCATTTTCTACAACATCGAAAGTGACAGAAATTTAAATTTCTTCCTTTTGTTTCCCTTTTATCTTTAGTAGGCAGTAACTTTAATAGATCTTATATCAGGTACCAATAGACATATAATAATACCTGACAGCAGGAGCTTGGCTTTATGATTTAGTAGACAGTCGGTCGATACAGTCCCCTCATAACTCTAGCGGTTATGACTCTATCAATGACTCAAAGTTCCTTACCAAACCTTCACGTGCTCCTTTTTAGATTGTATTTAAGTCTTATGTTTGTCGTGGTGGTTTGTTTTATTATAAACCTTCACGTGCTCCTTTTTAGATTGTATTTAAGTCTTATGTTTGTCGTGGTGGTTTGTTTTATTATAAACCTTCACGTGCTCCTTTTTAGGTTGTACTTAAGTCTTATGTTTGTTGTGGTGGTTTGTTTTATTATAAACTCTATACTATGAATGTATCCATATCTTACTGACTGACGTATTTATCAAGCTCAGAAAAAATTATAAAATATATGAAATTGGTTTATAAGTTTTCATGTTTCCAAGAGGTGCACTATGGAAGAAATACCAAATGTAGAATCTTAGAGATATACTTAAGTTGCTTTTCGGGCAATAACAAAATCTATTTCTCTATCTCGCTTAAGTACTCCAAGCAATGTTATTTAAATGTAAATATAAAATTGATCAGGAAATTGGAATATCGTTGAGTGACTTTCGCTTATCCACAGGTTTATTAGAACGATATTTAAAAGACATATGCAATATGTTTCCTTATTTATTAACCAGGAATTTCAAGCGGAGAAGCGAGTAACTGCAGGTGTTTTTAATAATATATATGTGTTATAAATAAGTCATATCATTTATAAAAATAAGAAGGTGCGAATACGAATATGCTTTTTTGTGTTTATTACCTCGGTGAACTTTTAAGAAAATTCTATGGACTCTGACGTATCTTGATTGGTTTAAGGATAAGAAATTTTGCACGTACAGTTTAAGAAGATTTTATCTCTGCATTTTGTGCTTTAAAGTCTAAAACTTGCGTAGTTTAATTTTTTTCTTTCTATATTAATTTTGTTAAAAGCTCAAACTTTATAAGCAAATTAAGATTATATTGAGTACACAATTTTGACATCACGTAGAAACTTTAATAAAAGTTTAACGTACAATTTTTCCTTGGGCTTCCTACATTTACGTCACTTTACTAATGTAAATACAAAAAATGTAGTCCCTACGACACAATAAGTTCGTACAATTTCAGACGAGAATCTAACTTCCCGGAACCGACTTGGTCGTTAGCTTTGTTGCTGAACGAATGTGCCTTCTTCAGTAATAATTACGACTTAGTATTTGTTATATGATAAATTTAATCATGTGCATTGTTTGATAATTAGATTTCGGATTCTTAAATTAAATATTCCATATAATTTAATATAGTTAATATTAAATAATATACTCATCTGTTTTACAAATTGTATAATCATAATTATCTACATATTAAATATTGTTGGAAAAGGCTTCTGATGCTTAAATACTTTTGTAATTTTTTTAATTGACGAGTAAGCAAAACTTGAATAAATTGACGAAACCCTACCTTAACAGTGTAAAATATAGATATTGCTCAATTTTATAGATGATATTTCCAGAGATTAAGTAAACAAACTTCCTTATTTTAAAATCAAAGACTCAAATAAGGTTTTTATAGAAGATTACATTATTTAATTTATATCCCAGTAGTGCTGAGATAAATAGAGCAATGTCTAATTGTGAAGACTGTGACTATTAATATTATTGCATTAAATATTTTATTACGGAATTTATTACAATAATTTTCTTTTATAATAGCATCCTAAATATTTCAGCAATTTTAATGTTAGGGTCCTTTTGCTGTGCTGCGAATTTTACTCTGCACGGTTTAATTTGTTATATCAATTTCATATGACTTTCTAAACATATGTTGTGTAACTATCGTTTTTCTTTCTGGTCCGTATCATATAATTTATCGACTGAGATTTAGCAAACTATCAGTGTGGGATTGGAAAAAATTTCATTTCTGTCTGTATATCAATACGTCTCTCTGACTGCAAGATATCCTAAAAATGGATTGAAAATAGAAACTTTGAGTTACATTATACTGCGTATTTAACTATGGAATTTGGGCTGAGCATAGATAAGGTTTATTACGCAGTAGGTTGACACAATTTCTCTATTGTTAGTGGCCGGACGTAAATGTTTATTTTTCATATGATAGTCTGCGGTACTAACTGTAAATAGTGAAATGAGCTATAGATTTCCAATGCATCTAAACGAAGCCTCTTACGCGACACGTAATGTGTTTATAAGAGGAAATCAACATCGAATTTTCAACATGTTATAGGCTCTTAATTAAAAATTTTCAGGTGATGAATTTAAATAACAAAGTCCACTAAAAGTTTCATACCGGTGAGTAGCAAATGTAAAAAGGCATTTTAGTTATTGTGGATTGCACATAGTTTTATTTACTGATTGAAAAACTTGTATTAGTCAGAATATTAAAAAAAGTATCATATTTAACATAAAATTACTAAATGCGTAGCTTATCCCATAATATATAAACTTATTAATATAAGTTATGACTATTTTATATAGATATTACTTGCTTAAAACGTGCTTGAAACAATTAAGTATATCTCTCCACTAATACAGTTTAAATATGTTGCTTTATATTACATTGGAACTATTGTATTGTACCAGAAGCCGAGCATACCATAAACATTGTGAAGATCTAGATTATAGAGGGCGTTATATTGTTAATCCAACGGTATACTACGGCAAGAACTAATATCTCTTATAAATACTGAAATTTTAGGAATTTAATAAGAAGACTTCGACATCAACCAAAGTTTTTAGTTAAATGAGACAGTTTATCAGAAACTTGGCCCATTTAGCCGTCTGACATTAATTTAAAATTACTTTATTTCCAATAACTGATGTAAAATTGCTCACAGTTGTATGACTGCACTTACCAGTATAAAATTAATCCGCTTTTTTATTACCTTAACATTATTTGACATCATAATTTTTGGTAGTAGAATATTGATCATATTTGTAAATTACAATATTACTGTAAGAGTGAACTGAGTTATATATATATATATATAAGGAATTTTTGGGACAAAATTTAAAACTGGTTCTGTTTTATATATATATATATATATATATATATATATATATATATATAATGATTTTGAGAGAGATCCTTAAATGTAAAATGTGCATGTTTTGATACTATTATCGCCTATAGCATTATGTGCGTTTTGATGTGTATTAACTGACTAGCTAGAGACGTATCTTAGTTTGAGACATAAACTACCGTGGACGCAATTCATTGATATTCCGGCTTAACTAAAATTTGCGCTAGATAATGTGTGTAGAAAATATACATTTTATATCTCCAAAATTTCTACTCCTAAACATAAGGTCTTTGAATTCTTTAAAGTTTAAAATTGTTTTTAAGGTTTAAATTAACAACGCTGCAACACAGCAGGTGCCTCAGAAAACATATTATAACAATTATTGATTATACAGACATGTTTATTTATTTTCATACGCAGACAATGAAGAATTGAAATTAAATTTTATCGACTAATTTAATTGTAGCATAGCCTGTTAACCATGCTAAAAAGGGCCACTTACGTTTGTACATTGCGTGAATTAAGTCTCGATACGCCTGGGTATATTCCAAACGTATTGATGCATCGATATAAAATCTTCACCATACTTTTTAAAATACTACTATGGATGTTTTGAAGGAAAAGAAATCCTACCCCTTCTTTTGAAAGGGAAATAGAAGGGGGTTATTTTAAATTTTAAAATTACAAACCCTATCTTGTGACATGTAATTTTAAAGGTCTATTCAATAGAAACAAAATGATTGGGTTAAAATAATCTCTATAATATTTTTAGGAAAATTTATGGTTAAATAACCACTTACAAATTAGGGTGTAAATTATGTGTAAATTATGACATACGCCTGGATATAGTCGAAACAGGCTGAGATATCAATCTACCACCTTCACTATACTTTTTAAAATAATTTTTTGGAGGATAAAATCTTTTCCTTTAAAAATCCATAAAAGTATTTTAATAAATATTGAGAAGGTTTTACATCGATATCTTAATCTGTTTCGAGTATATCCAGGCGTACCGGGACTTCTATTTCACCCTAAAATGTAAGGGGTTGTTTGCCCATGGGTATTACTAGAAATTCCGTAGAGGGTTTTTATTATTTTAATCGTGTTTTTATTAAATATAAATTTTAAATGGCATGCCACAAGATATGGGTTGCAATTTGAAAATTGTAAGTTACCCCCTAGTATCCCACTTTAAAAATGGAGGAAGGAAATTTGTTCATTGAAGATTTTTTATAAGTTATTCAATGATATTTAAATCAGTTTAAAATATATCCAGGCGTATCAGGACTTAATTTACACCCTGAATAAATAAAACACTATAAGATATCAAAAACGTAACATAAATTTAATTGTCATTTGAAATTAACAGCTACGCAACTATAGAAGTCAAAGGGCTGTACTCACTCATCACTAACACTCCAATTTCCCGATTTCCCATATAAATGCAACTTTGGTACATGTACGTAATAAATAATATAAAAAATAATACATTTTTATAAATACTATATGTTCCTAGAGGTGTAAGCATGAATGCGATCCTCGGAAAAACTAATTTGCTTACAACTTCTCGATGTCATGAAAAATAAACGTGAAACGCACAAGTATCGTGGGTCACGTAGAGAATTGAAATATTTTTATGAAAATGAATTATCCACAGAGGTTGAAATAGGGTTGAACCCAGAGAATAATTGTCATTTATTTTTCCAAATTTATAATTTACTAGATAGATGAAATTTGTTATACACAAGTCTCTAGATTTACAACTAATCAAACACCTCTAGGGATTGATATAGTTTCAACCCTAAAAGAAATTTTTGTTTTATATTGCCAATATCCTGCTACGATGAAATTTGACACACATGTGCGTTACGCTTCCAATAACATATAAATTGTATGTAAATAAATCAATCGGAGGGGCTGGACAATATTACCGGAACCCCTAAAAGAGCCTTTTTAATCCGTCGCTGTCCTAGAAAGATTAAATTCACAAGGACGTCCGTCCGTCATCAATTATTACGTATAGAAAGAAAATCACTTCCACGATAATGGAACTCCCTTGTGAGTTACAATAGCTCTGCAACCCCTTAAATTGGGGATTACGGTAAATATCACACTATGACATTTAGGTTTATCGGATTTCATAGGCTGATCACGAACAATCCATTACAAATTGTCGCAATGTATCCTAGCCATCAGTGGATATTGACGCAGTGTTTAGTTATTAATGCATTTTAGTGGTATCTTTAGTATATCCAGCCCTAATACTCTTCCTGTCAGCAATATTTTACACATAAACTTAATGTAATTTTAGTTCTATAATTTCTAATTATTATTTTACAAAAAAGAATTATTTAAAAATAAATAACTTGAAACATACGTCTACAATAGTTTATTGAGGTATAAATTAAACACAATGTTTAAGCCTATCGTAATCTCACGTTATTCTATGTGTTTGCATCCAAAAATTAACGCTTCATCTCATTTTATCCTAGAGATGTCCTGCGATGAGATAGAAAATATTATAAAAAGTTAATATTCGTCCGGCAGGCAAAGCTGTGGCAATTCACTGAGTCATTTCCTTCAATGACGCACATCCAAATTTAAGAGTTGGACCTCATAGAATACTTTAGTGTGTATGTAGAAATGAAGTTTTACGCAGTATTAAAAGTCAACAGACGAAAACTCTCTGAAGATATCTCCCCACGTAATATAATCAATTTTTAATTTAATTACGTTTAACATTAGTTTACAAATAGTATGCTACAAGGCAAGGGCGCCCTCAGATAAAATATTGTCATCAAATTTCAATATTTGCTTTCCATTATTTATCTTTATACTTTATAAATATAAGTTACAAGTTGAAACTTCAGATGATTGATTCTCACTTTGTATAAAAATTAATTTATTAAACTTTTTCTTGTAGCCATCCTGGTTAGCCATAAGAAAAAAAATCAACCAAGAACATGTCTCCACACAGAATTCATGTCTATTGAAAAGACAGAGAGAGAGATAGAGAAGGAAAGACAGAATTTAATTTTTCCAGCCCCAAGAGTAATAGGCTCCGCTGAAGATGATCCAGTGATCAAGATATATAAAACATTATATTTTAACATGACATCTTCCTAAAATATTTTTAAAAAACTGTATTTTCACCAGACGCGTAATAAGATATTATAGTAAAACTCACTACATGAAACTTTATATAAATATTTATATTCAATGATAAATAAAAATTATAATTAAATAACCACTCACATGATCATTGCCTTCAATGATTTTGTATTAACGTGCGCATACACATAGAGCCGGAGGTCTTCAATTTACTATTGTGTTGGCTGCAGGGAATATAATTTAGTCTTTTATTCATATCTTTATATGTACTGAATAATGTGTAAAATTAGCTTTATAATTAAGTCCACTATTTCAAAGTATTAGGAATTTAAATAGGGCTATTTAGATGCTAAATTACCTACAGTACAGAATTTTGTTAGCTTACTCGTAAGATGTAATGGTCATCTAAGTTTTATTCTTAACTTTATTTTAACAGTGAAGAAAAACATATTTTTCCGAAAATTTCCCATCATTCAGTAATGCAAAACATTTGTGTGCATCAATAAACTATGGCAAATGTCCATAAAAAATATTGTTTTCTTAAGAATCTTCTTTTGTCAAAAACAAACTTCAAACAATTAACGTTGATAATGTATGTCTTTTTGTATTAGCTAATATAACCTACTATTATATTTACGTTATGTATAAATACTAGCTGTTTCCCGCGGCTTCGCAGGCGTCTCTTAAGCTTTGCCCGTATATTTTTTTGCCTTCAAATAGTATTTGGCTATTTAATATACGTAACTGTGTCGTAATTGCAGTTTATAATGTGCATGCGCTTTGATAACTTTTATATTTTGCAGTACAGCCTGGTGGTGAGTTACATCAATGGGCAATGCATATAAACCTTCTACATAGAAAAATACTAATAAATACAAATTTTCATAGTGATCGGTTCAATAGTTTCTGAGTCTATAAAGGACAAACACACAAACATTCATTTTTATATATTATTATTGATCATTGGTGCAATCTGAATTTAAAATTAGGCAATGACGTCTTCTATGCAACCTGCATTACACTACTGCTCAAGCACTTTACAATAAAAATTTTCTAAATTTTAAATGTAAACAAATGTTTCTGCCTCTTTGATGAACTTCAGCTAAAAGTACTAACAGCTGTTAAGTATCAGTTCGCTTTGTATTATGTGTCGTAGCGCAGTCTGTCGGATGCAATATAAAACACTCTAACATCAACAACGATTTATAATTAAAAGATTATTTAATAAACTATTTAAATTGGACGAAATTTACTCTAGTATTTATGCCTATGTTACTTCCAGGAACGTGTAGAATCACTGTACAAAATTTCACGATGTTTCGTGCATTGGTTCCAGAGTTATAACGGAACATACAAACAAACATTTGCATTTATATATATATATATATATATATATATATATATATATATTTATATATATATATATATATATATATATATATATATATATATAGATTACATTGAACTGCTATATACAGTGAATAGTTAAGTATTACAATAACAATTTTAACTGGACAGAATTATATTTCAGAATTTTTGTTCAATGATCTCGAGACAAGTATAATAATAGCGATAGTTATAATTAAGAACAAACAGTGAAATTTTAGTTTTACAATTTTTTATACATAAAGATCATTATATTTTATGATTATAGGATTCTAATACAATCGTAATCTCATGTTTTGTAAAAGTGTGTTAGTATCTGTGAACATCGTTAACACAAGCTAACAACATTACAGGCGTGGGTAGAATATTTATGGGCTAAGTTTGGCAGTAGAATATACAGTTGGCGGCTTATTTGTCTCCAAGGCAATAACACATCTAACATTCCAGGTTGAGTATGGGGTTATGTTATATAATATACACAACAAAGCACTTTTCTATTACTATTCATACGACTTGGGTATCATGGGAGCCTGTACCATAAAGCCGCCAAATATTTATCCATATAAAATATTTATTTTTATCTTGTATAGAGTATAAAAATAAGTAAACAATTTTACTATCATCATACTAGAATTAATTAATACACAATGTGTTAAATTGATAAAAAAAAGAAATACATTTCGTTAAAAAGAACTCGAATTTATGAATGCTATTGTAACTATATAAATAAATCATCCTATTTTGTTCACTCTTGCAATCACATTTCTGTACGAAGTGGTTTTTAAAAATATCAAAATAAAAAACATTTTCATTGTTCTCGTAATCCATATTTAAATTTACAATATATTATATAACAATATCAATTTTTACGATATAAATTACGAAAATCAATATCAATTAAAAAACATAAACATTCTGTTCCGTTGTTAAATAATAAAATATAATTAAAAAGTGTAGCTTATATTTTCCTTAAACGGAAGGATAAACAAATGAATGTATTTGTTTATTTCGTACGAGTAAACACAGCCACCCTTTCAAAGTGTTTAAAAGCAAATAGGTAGGTGAGGTATCATTGTATTGAGTTATTGGTTACTTCGCTACTAGATTGTGTACTGTATACACTACCATTACCGGTTGGTGAGAGTTCCATATTAGTAATTTGTTCTATAGATTATTGCTTTACAGATCTGTGTCAAATTGAATGTGTTCCGTTTTTCTGTGGCTACTGATGGAATACTTGGTGTTCTAATTGCTATAGAAGAGACTAGGTTCAAACTATAGCTATAGAAGGTTAGTTATAACTCCTACACACTTAATTTAATCTATTTATGAAGGAATATCTCGCTAAGGAGCAGTGACCCTGAGGGGACTGTCAGGCACCTATAGGATAGCCGAAAACTGTTTTGAAAGGAGTGACGTCAAGGTGTTCTGTTGCTCCTTTCCCTCTTCGTTTAATCATCACTTTAAGCAGTCGCCGTGAATATAAGTCTGTGTGGTAGTCAACTTCGTGCATGTGCGTTTGTAGGAGTTAAACCCGAACAACACAAAATATCGTATCCTGGCCTTTCCATCGCTTCTCGTATTTTATTTCGTTGTGCTTACGTGTGACATTTTGAGCACTAAAAGTCCCCAGCACGTTTGCACCGATTATTCTAATATTCTTGTGAGGATTTTCCTTTAAAGGGGGAAAATTTATCGTATATGGATGTAAATTTTTTATAATATGTACAATCTACTTATATAATGAAAATTATCACCTACAAACTAATATGCCGTATTTGGAAATTTGTTAGTGTCAGTATCACACTATCTAATGGTTGTAGAACTAATTTTTGACAATTACCAAAATGAGTTTTAGTTTTGGACTGCTCAAATATTCTAAGATAATTATTTTTTGTGAAGTCCTAATTGTGTCATAATAATGTACTGTTGCAGTTATTAGCGAATATACATAAGGAATCACAGCTAATAACTCTCTTCTATAGATTGCAATTTATTGTTGGAGATACTTAACTGTCGACGAACACATTATTACATACTTAAGACAACTAAGTATGTTTTAATGTCGAAAGTGAAATGAGTAAGAATTTTTTTAAACTAAATAAGCTTTTGGCGTTGAATAAATTAAAGGTGAAAATCATGTAGAAAATTATATTTGGAAAAACCTGTTTACCTTATAGAGTCCCCTTGAGAAAGATTACATCATCTAAACATAGCGCTCTGAGAGAGGGGCTAAATGAGAAAGGAGATGGAGAGCTTATTGTTTTCGCATTACACAATGAGGGGGAGACTTTTACATTATATAAAGCTAGTAAAGCCCTCTAAAAATTGAAATTTTTATCAAACCTCCTTCATAATTCCTTACATACAGGAAATTGAGCCTTTTTCCAATGTTTGTGTGTTTGAGTGTAATTATTTGTGTATCATTCGCCATATCATATTACAATAAACACGATGTTCATGAAATTTTTTAAACTATAGACAGTAATTTGTTATAGTTATCCATACAGTGGTTTATGTTTTTTTCGTGAGAATTACTAACTCTCTTCTGAATAAAAATGTAAAAGTCGACTTCATAATCAATGTAAAGCGACCGTGGAATGATACTATAAGTAAACACATATGTTTATTGTTATAGTATACTAGCAGATACCCGTGCCTTTGCACGCAATTTCCCGTTCATAAACAGTGGAACCATTACGATTTATATTATGTCAGTGTTATGGTTAATAGCTTCATATGTTAAGAAATATTTTTACTGGTTTTTAAGCCTTTAGGATTTTCCGTGTATGGGCATTTCAGGTTCAAATCAATGATATTTCCAAAGCCAAGGTTGAGTTTGCCTCGGTAGCCCCAATAAGAAAATATAATACGTTTATTTATAGTATTCATTTGTGTGTGTGTGCGCGCGCGCGTTTGTGTGTGTGTGTGTGAGAGAGAGATTTTATAAGTTATAAGTTTATAACCTCCGGCTAGTGTAGCTTACCTCCAGTTTAAGGTACTTTCTGTAGTAAATTATATGTTGAAGCTCCCAACAAGAAACAATATTAATAGTAGATCTGGGAAGCCTAATTCGATCACAAAAGGGTAAGGTGGGTTTCATAACAGTTTTTAAGCTGTAGTTTATTTTTATCTTTCTCTGGCTCTACTTGGCAGAAATACCATGAGGATCACATCTTAACTTTCAGGCAGTTTTACTTTTTTACAGGCTGCGTCGAGTTTGATAAGTGTACATGTCACTATAAGGCATTTGGCTCAACGTTGGTAAACCTATTTACATTGGTCTTGTTGGCAGTTATCAGGGCAATGAAAAAAATCTATAAGAAAATCTTATCAATTATTTAAGAATAATTATATTCTAATAGGTAACATATGAGATGTGTATGAGAAAATTACAGACATTTGTAGATCCTCCTCTCCTACACCTAAATTAATCCCTTCAGAGAATATCAAAATTGGTCCAAGAAGAAAAGTAACCTAGAAAGGAGTAGCTTTTAAAACACTTTAGTCCGTGCTTAAAGAAGAGGTGAATTGGTAATATTAATTGCTTGAGAATTATCGTTTTTTAAAAACCGAAAAAGTTTGTGATTTTTAGATTGTTGTGAACTTGTTTGATTGGTGAAAAAAAAATACTTAGCTAATAGAAAAAAAAAACATTTATGAACACTGGTTTATAAGCCACATTGATATTTAATAAATTTATGATAAATATTGTGGTTTCGTGGCCCTAATGAGTGTAAATAGTTCAAAAGATATTCTACACATCAGATAAAAACTACGAAATCAGATTCAGCTTATCCTGATTCAGCTTATCCTAATTAGGCTTGACTTATAACAACCAACTTGTTGGATGAAAATGGCGACTATATAGTTATGACTACTATATGGTTTGGAATTAGTATAATTTTTTTAGTTTTAAGAGGGTTAAACTAAGGAAACATTAACTAAAGAAAGTTGTAATGATATTTTGAAACATTTCTATACGTTAATTTTTTTGACCTCCACCAAAAGTAGCACAGCTGATGACCAATATGTATCTTACAAAACATCCTTGATTAATTTCAATAAAATAAGGAGTGCTTGTAGAGAAAACATTAGCTGTTGACTACTAGACCGTAAAGAAAGGGCAATAATAAGCTCTTCTATATTAGCAACTGATATCTAATCAGATTACTGACCTTAATAAGGCCTCTATTCAAATTGTCCGTTATAAAAACATTTTTACGCTAACAAAACATTACACCAGCTTTTGAATTTTAATTTAAGGTAAAAGACACTAAAAAGTCGTTAATAGTAAAAAGTAAGAATTTATAAACGGAATGAAAAAAGGTCTAAATAGGTTTATGTGAGAATCAGAGCACAATGTTCTCTCTTGCTACTAATTATGTTCTAGCTTTTCGTTATTCTGATGGAATGACTTTCTCATCAGGGATTTATCATTGTAAATCTGGTGTTACACTGGGATGCTTCGTTAGGGTACTGGAAAGATTTGTGTAAGCATTTATTTAAGCAATGCTTAAAATCCGATTGTCTAATTTTTTCAATTATATATTATTAGATAATTACACCTACACATTTTAAATTAGGAGCCCTTTTATATACAAAAACCTAAACTCTTAACAAACCGATTGATTTTCTGGTTATACACATCTTTGTTGTTGTTAAGATGTATAATTAGATAAATAAATTATGAAAGTATACCTAATTTATCAAAGAAAATAAATATTATTAAACTTTATATTTGGAATCTCATTAGGGTCTCTGAATATTTCTAGTACGGTTCTTTACTATTACTTTTAGAGTGATCATTTATTTATTTTTAAGAACTAAATAATTATTTCGTTGGTAGTTCAACATTTACATTATTTCAAATTTATTGTAAAGTAATTGTGAATGCAAACTGTTAATATTGTTTATTCTGTTTAAAACATTATTTGAATTATTCCTTCTTCTGAAAATCTGCATTATAGCAAGGATTTATAAATAAAGTCAAGCCATGTCGGTTGCCATATACAACACTAAAGCTGGTTTGCTAGTTTATTTTAAACTTCAACCTCTGATGTAGAACACCAAATTTTATCTTTAGTAACTTAATGAGCTCCCAAATACTTTTAATCTACCAAATAATGACAATTCGCAAATTAAACCTAATTCAGTGAGAGCATTGCTCTAAAGCACTATTTCCTTTACAGTTTTAACTTTTTTACATCAATACCTTAATTTGATACTATAGCTAATGAAAGAGGACGAGCTTGATTTGATACTATAGTTAATGGTGTCCTAGTCCTGTGGTATTATATGAAAAGAAGTTAAGCATCCGAGCCTTTTTACATATATCTAAAAAAATGTACTTCTTGAAACATACTATGAAATAAAGTGATATAGATTCATACAACAATTTATTTACAATATCATTATTATCAATTGGAGACACGTAGTGATTAAGTATAAATGTATTACTATTAAATAATATAGTACGGTTTAGTAATATGAACTACAGTAATTGACTTCAACTTTTTCAGTCTGTAACTATTAAAATACTGTAAAATGAAATTTAGGCGAGACTTAATGCTGTTTTCTCTAGCATGTCAGAAGTGCACATGCGCATGTAAAATACCATCATAGATAACGACTGAGTGGGCGCTTTTTTATTTATGTCTATCCTTACAATGAAACAGCTCTCTATATATAATACATTCAAATTCTCTAATATAATCTTTATGAAGTTATTCAACAGGATCAGTCCATAATTATTTCACAATGTTTATAAAGTTAAATCTTGCCTCATATATATAAATAAGTTTTCGATATCGTGTCGAAAGTGCTTGTCCATGTCAGAGATCATCATGGTTAACGCCTAAAAAGCACAGTATTGTTGATGAATCCGCCATACTAAAATTACACTCAGTTCTCATAACACGAAATACATTAATTATTTTTAACGTAGTAATTAAAAATAACACCCTCATTTGGATGTAACTATTTCACTATGATGCATAAAAATTAATGATAGCTTTGCGATAATTTGCTAAACGTGGTTGTGGATGAGGGATGCCATTCTGTGTAACAACAACTGAGGTTATGGCTCTTATTGCTGATATATATTCTGGTAAAGACACTCACTATTATATAATATTCTAATAAGTTCTAACAATATAAAAAAGGTTACTATTTTCTTAAAGGTTTTAAATAGCATTTATAACTAACAGTGTTTAATAATCATTTGTAATATACTGCGATTTGGTGAAATACATTTTCTGGTGGCAAGTTTATTGACAAACTACTGATTTGATATCAAAACCAGCAGAGAGAGAGGACTGTTCTGAAATCACCTCATTGCATATTATAGCTATGTTTTATGATTAGAGAACAACCTTGAGATTGTGTTCATTTGTGGCTGAAATTTACATACTCGAAGTCAAGGATGATTTTGTTCGCACTGATTTATGTATTTCATATTCAAAACGGAACACTGCGAGTTGTTTTCAAATAATAATAAACTAATAATTTGTGATGATATATTAATTTAATACTGCCTAAACGAAATTTGTATTCGTTACAATAAGATTTTTTACTAAGTAAATTAAAATGATTGATAAAAGATCTTTTCTTTCAAATTTTTCTTTTTGCAATTTTTTGTATTGCACCGAATGAACGTACCGGTTGGATACCGCTGAGGTCATAGTAATGAATAATCGAAATTCGAAATTTACGTACATGTTTAATATTGGCAAATAAACATAAAATCACCACTTCTAGTTGGTAAAATAAAATAAAGTATTGCCAAGTTGCTGCCAAATAGAGTATGAATGAACCAAAATATGATACCTTGGGATGGGCCTAAATATTCCAATGTTCTATGGATTGTACCTTCGAATTTAATAATTATTAAAACTTTTCAAAACAACTTCCCTTTAGGAAGAACTCGACTCAAAAACGCGGGCGTCAGCATTCTTGGCTCGACAATGCAGCTGTAGTCGGAAAAGGGGAAGATTAGTAGACTGGAAGTCTAAAACATGAAAGAATTGGGATTGAACTCAAGAAGTGAGCTCAAAGAGCGAACCGCAACTCTCCTAAAACAAAATCGCGACGGTATTAGCTCTTTATCGAGACAACTTTTAATGACGTCAACGTGGTCTCGTCAGAAGGACATCGTCACAAATATTATCCTAGTTGATCTGGCAAATAAAACACTAAGGGTTTTTGCAAAAGGTCAATATTTAGACAAGTTAAGACTCCTCTTCCCAAATTTTGAATCAGATTTGAAAGCCTGTAACTACACTAACGTACCATAGGGTACTGCTATAAGTTAAGACGATTACATCTGATATATTAGGAAATACATTTCCTACCCAGCTGCAATTTACTCATACTGCTATTATTGCATACATGATGTGTGATTAAGATTTAAGGTACCACTCCCATTTTATTTTATTTTGGCTTCTTGTTAAATGTACGAAGAAGTCAGTTTCCTTAATATAACCAATGTATTTTTCTTTATAAAAAATGCATTTTTATGTGATTATTATACATTTTGTATTATAACTATTTATATTAATTTCAACCCACGCGCGCGCGCGCACACACACACACACACACACACACACACACACACACACACACACACACACACACACACACACACACACACACACACACACACACACACACACACACACACACGCGCGCACGCACACACACACACACACCACACGTACACACACACACACACACACACACACACACACACACACACACACACACGCACGCACGCACGCACGCACGCACGCACGCACACGCACACGCACACGCACACACGCACACACGCACTTATGTACGAGTAAATATTGACGTACACACATTACTGCAGTTATAATTTAATATGATTTTTTTTAAAATAATAATCACTCCATGCAAAGAATTAGATAACACACATTTCTTCCCGAGGATATAGCGTGGAAAACACATACACATGTATAGAAGTTTCCAACCCAAAGCATACACAGAGTTTTAGCAATTATTATTTTGCCTAAATTACGTTCCTGGTTATAATTATATGATCATTAGACAAACGGAGGTGTGATCACTAAATAACTCATCGTTGCACCGGTTGTTTTAGGTTGTTTGTTTAACTAAAAGTGTGAGAAGATTCATATATTCCTTAATCAAAAGCTATTCCTAAATAATGCCCCAATAGTTTAAACTAAGCTACAACAATCATGATGAAATTAGGCGTCAGTAGCATAAGCTTTATGAGCCGGGTCAAATTCTCGTGCCCCTTTCGGTTTTCCCGACTCTTTTGTTATAGTGCTTTAATTTTGTTGTTGGTGTTTGCTCTCGTTGACTCTTCGAGGCTTTGGTGTCGTCTGCGACTGGATCGAGAGAGTAGCGACTTTGACTTCTGTTCAGACCGTTTACTAATGAAGTTTATTTTGTTTTACCCTTTTATTTAGTTTTGGGTTTTGTTTTGGGTTTTGTTCTGCCCCAAATGTCTGGCTAAACACAGCTGTGTCAACTGACGAGTGAGTAACTGTTCTCTATTTATATTTTACTTATATTTGTTCGTTTAGCAGGTTAACCTCAATAAGCGTGTGGTTCTGAATTTAAGTTATAGGTTCTGGGGATTCTAGTTTGTATTTATTAGTTATGTGTTATTTAGTACTTGTCTCCTTTTCTCCCAGCCTTAGGAGGCCGCTAAATTGTTTTTTTACTGACCCTTGAAACTGGCAACTTTAACTTTTCCCATTGTTTTTGTTTCTTAGGCTAACGTTTATTTGGGGGAATTTAAATTGGGATTTATGTTTTCCGGATTTAACTTTTATTCTGTCAACTCTAGGCAAACTGTTTTCACCCTGTTTCTAAGTTTAAGTTTTTAGCCTAGATAGGCCTAGAGTTTAATATAAGCCTAGATCAAAGGGTTTCTTAGGCTATCTTTTGTTTCCCTAAATTTTCAGGGGGGATTTACCTTATTATAGCTGCAGGGAGCTTTTCCCCTGCTTTTCAGAAAGTTTCAGCTAATTCGGTTCAGGAATTAACTCTACATAGTGTATTTTATAAGTTTTTCCATAATTTTAGTTTCCTTGGTAGTTGTCTTGTATTATGGTTATTATTTTTTTTTATGTACCACCAAATGTTTATATTAAGCTCTCTCTGCTTGACCCAGATGTCCCTGCTACTTTTACTAAAGGTTTCCAACTCCTTTTGTGCTTGCCTTTACTTACTGTTAGTCTTTAAAGTTGAAATTCTGACCTTATCTTAATTTTTTTGTACTTGGTCATATGAGTTTCTTTTGTTTTTTTAAACCAAAGGTTTTCTAGGCTTACCTTTTGTTTTGTACTGTACTATTACGTATGTCACAGCAGTTAATTATAACTTTAACTTGTAATTTCCTGTATATTTATTGATTATAATAGTTTTACCTTCTAAATTTTTTTTTACTATTTTCTTTTTTTTCACTCTTAATTCTTAACTTTTATTCTTTTGAATTGTTTTCATGTACTCAGGGCTTCTGAAACTTGTTTATACACTTTTACTTTGTTGAAATGTTTACCTAGCAAGACAGGCTATAGAAGCACTCTGTGCTTGCAGGGTTCACGAGCTCCAGCTCCAATGTCCGCCTCTCCCATGATTCTTGGGCCGGGTCCTTACACCGGTGCCATGGCGGGCTACTAAGGTTTTCCTACCTGAGGACATTATTTCTCTGTGATACCCTGCTGTGATATTGTCTCAGTGTGCCTGTTATTTAAGTATTGTTATCCAGTTTGTTATCTAGTTTTAAGTAGTTAATTTTAGGTTAATTCTATCCTTTCAGGAACCCGCCCTGTGCCACAGGACTCCGGGTGATTTTGGCTTTTCCTGTTTGAAATTTGGCGCTCTAAATTCTATCTAACTTAAATTTATAAAGATTTTAAATTTTATCCATAAGTCTGGGTTGACCACTTATATTTTTGTTCTCCAGGTGCACCTGAGTAGGCAACCTTTCTGGGTAGTTTTGTCTGCGTTTGTCCCCTTGTTTTTTTTTTCTTCTCAAATATATATATATATTTTCACTATGGCTGGCCATCCACGTTCTTTCTTTGCCTTTCCTTGCTCTCTCTCCGTGAGTCGGGCCCGCTCCGCTCCAATGGGAGCACGTTCTTTGTTAAGCTAGCTTGGTACGGGCGAGCGGAAGCGGGGTGTGGCTCAGATGGTAGCAGAGCGTGGTTTTGGCTTGCCAAGCGGTTTCCCGGGCTGGGAGCATGTAATGTTGAGTTTTGTGTGTTAGTTATTCCGTGTTTTATAGTATTGTATTTGTGCGGGGTTTTACTGGGTTTTTTTTTGCCTCAGGGAAGTAGGAGCTGGGTACTCTTATTGAGCCTCGTCAGTTGGTTGCCTTTTGAGTTGAGACTACTTAAGTTTAGTAAGTTAGATTTTGTTTGTCTTGAAGTTGATATGGCCGTTTCTTTGGTGCCTGAGTATCTCCGGAAGCCGGAGCTGGTTTTTGAGGTCGTGTCTAGGGGGCAGCAGCCTCGGGAGGACGTAAAGGGGTTGAGAGCTCAGCTGAGGGCCTGTTTGAACTTAGAGAGGACATGGCAGGAATCATTTTGTTTGGAAGATGAATTAGCTAGCTGCAAGACTAGGATGGAAGAATTAGAGGATGACATTGATAGTGGGTCACTGCCTTTAACTGGGTCGGCCAAGGCTCGTTTGGGCTCCCAGATTATTCACTGGTGCGCCAGGGTGCAACTGCTTAATAAGGCTCCTGGACTCACCGCTGATATTGGTGCATGGGCCATTACTACTTCTGAAAAACCTACAGTCAGCCCTGGAGAGGCTAGGTGAGGTTAGGTCCGTCAGAGAGAGAGGGGCCTCCTTTCAGGAGCCTCCTACTCTGTCAATTTCGGATTCTCGTATTGCTGAGCTTGGAGGAGCTGAAGATCCTCGGGGTGTTGCTCCAGGGTGCCGAGATTCGGAATTGGTATCCTCTGCCATTTCTGCTGCAATTGGAGGTTTCAAAGTCGTCGGTACATCCTGTGTTCATGGATCATGTAGGTTGTGGGACGGTTGTTGATGGCCATGATGTCTCAGGTCTATTTAGTTCAGCCTTTGCCAAGTTGTCCCACCCACTCTCACCTATACTTCAGAGCATGCCCAAGGCCGATGGATTGGAGTTAAATCACCTCCTTGCTTTTCTTCAGGAAGCTTTCAAAATTCAGGAGTTTCCTGGAATGACCGATTTGGTACTTATGGAAATTTTAGCCCCCTTTTGCTTGAGACCACTAAGTGACCGCCTACTTGACTGTCTCAAGCGAAGAGCATCTTTTGATGAGTTTCATGCTCAAGTTATTGAATATTTTATACCTGGTCGTGTCATGGAGCGTTTGCGAGTTGAAACGTATTTATCGACCACAGGCACCCGGAGAGACGCTTAGTCAATTTGTCGGCGAGATACGAGGGGTGGCCCAAATTACTACGTCTTGACTTAAGCGAAAGGCAACTGGTGGACATTTATTCTGGAGGGAGTCAACCTGGAGGAGGACCGTTGTCGTTTGGTTTTCTGCACAAGACCCACGTCCTGGGCGGATCTAGACCGTCTCTGCATTGCATCCAGAGGAGTCCAGGATGCGGATTTCCTAAGGGAGAGATTGATGGGACATTCTGCCCAGTGAACCTCCTGGAAAGGTTCGGGTTTCAGCAGGGTCGGGGGCAGGGGGTGCAACTCCCGCGTGGGGCAAACACCCAACTTGTTTTGGTTGTAACCAGAGGGGTCACTTGAGGCGGGATTGGTCCCTCGGGCACGTGGGAGTTTTGGTTCCTCCTGACTAGTTGATCTTCCGGGACCTGGAGCTGGACGCCTTGTTAACTCCGTCACTTCGGCAAGAAAACCTAATATTGTTAGTAATAATATAGTTGCCGGACTAAATATGCCTGGTAAGCGTGATGTCTGCTAGCGTGAAGAACAGGGGTAATAAAGCCAAATCTTGTAAGGTATCCACCAATAAGGAGACCATTGCTTCCTTGGCTGCATTGGGTGTGAGAGCGGGGTTGCTCGGTTTGCCCACGTGTAGATGTCCTTGTCGGAGATGTGAACCGGAAGGCCCTTGTGGATTCTGGTTCAGCACGCAGCCTGATAATCTTTGCGTTTTTTCCAGGAGTTGTCAGCCTCTGGTCTCATCCGACAGGTTGAACCTAGTTCTTTAATTTGCTGGACGGCGTCTCTCGCTCTCCTTTTGCCCATCACTCATGAAGTCCAGTTTAAAATCAAAATCCACCATTTTTTCTTGGGGTGTGGCGGTTTTTGGTGGCAGGGGAGTTGTGTTTTCCTTTTTATCTTGGGGGCTGATTTTATTCGGAGGACTGGCATGATTTTGGACTTGGGCAATGGCCGGTGTTTCTTTCGCTTTTCTCGGGCGGGGTGTCAATACCTTTTTCGGATGAATATTCTCATGGGGGCTGCCGCAGTCGAAGCGGAGGGAGATAGGGTTTCCAATTCCTGATCCGTTGGGGCATCTGATCGTGGAGCAGGCTGAGGCTATATAAGGGACATTTGTTTGCCGCTTCCCAGATGTACTCACACCAAAACTGGGCGTTACGAAGCTTCTTGAGTACGAGATTCGCCTCACTGATACCCGCACGGTTCGTTCTCACCCCTACAAACTTGCTCCACCTAAAATGGAAACGCTGAGGAGCATCATTAATGAACTTCTAGAGAATGGAGTTATCGAACCTTCTTGCTCAGGTTATGCCAGTCCCGCTTTCCTGGTCCCTAAGCCAAATGGTAAGTCCAGAATGGTCCTGGACTATAGAAAGCTTAATTCCCAGATTGAGATTGACTCGGTACCTCTCCCGATCTTACATTCGGCATTTGATTGGTTCGGTAAGGCCAAATTTTTCTCCATATTTGACCTTAACCAGGCTTACCAACCAGATACCTTTGAAGCCTTGAATCTCGTCCTCTCACTGCGTTCTGTGTTCCCTGGAATTTATATCAGTTTACCCGTGTTTCCAATGGGCTTAGCTGTGGGAGCTCAAACTCTTACCCGACTATTAGACTCTATTTTCCATGACGTCAAGTTTAAATTTGTATTTAACTATTTGGATGATCCTTCTTGTATACAGTGAGAGCTTTGAAGAACATTTGAACCCATCTGGAGGAAGTTTTTATTTAGGTTGCGTGGTGCTGGCCTCTTACCGTCAACCCGGAAAAGGTGAGTTTTCGCCCAAAGTGAGATTTCTTTTCTGGGTCGCCTTATTTCCACCCGGGGCGTCGTCTGCATAGATCCAGCTCGGACCCAGGCGATCAGGGATTTTCCTCCTCCCAAAGATGCAAAGGGAGTTGCACGTTTTCGTGGGAATGATAAATTTTTTACAGGCGTTTCATACCCAATATTGCAGAGTTGGCCGCTCCTCTTAATCTGCTTCGCAAGAAGGGTGCTAAGTTTGAATGGGGTGAAAAAACACAGCAGACGTCCTTTCAATTGTTGAAAGAAGCTGTTATGCAGCCTCCTGTGTTGGCTATGCCGGATTTTTGGTCGAAAATTCGTCTTACAAACTGATGCGTCCTCCTTGGCTATTGCGGCGGTGTGTTGTCTCAGGAGGTGGATGGCGTCAGGCAGCCAATTGCTTATGCTTCACGCACATTGACACCCTGTGAAAAAAAGAGTTCATCTGTTTATGAGCTGGAGTGTTTGGCTGTTGTGTTCGGGATAAATAAATTTCGAAGGTTTTTAGAACATTAAAAGAGTTTTCTCCTTGAAACCGACAACCAGGCACTATCTTGGCTCCTCGCTCATCCTCGTCAGCTTGGGAAAATTGGTCGTTGGGTCGTTCAAATATCTTCCCTTAAATTTACTGTGCAACATGTGCGTGGCACGCAAAATATCATTGCCGATACGCCTTTCTAGGATGTACCATTACTCCCGGCGACCAACTTCAGGATTTGGAGCCGGTATGTGGGGCTGTGCTGCTTGACTGTCCTCTGGCCTTTTCGGATATCCTCCCTCATCAACTTAAATGATCCCGAGCTGGCCAATATTATCTGTGAGCTTCAAGGGGGAGGTGCCCACCCCCCGTTACTTTCTGTCCCAAGGTACCCTTTGCTGTCGAGCTAGGCAGCGGGGGAAAGCCCAAATTAGTGCTGCCAAGTCTTCTTGTACCGATGGTTTTTCATTATTTCCATACTTCTCCCGTGGGCGGTCATTTAGGTATACATAAAACCATCGCGAAGATTAGGGACCTCTTCATTTGGAAGGGTATGGATCGGGACATTGCGGCTCGAGTACGGTCATGTCAACTGTGCTCGTTAAGCAAGCCCGCCCAGAACACTAAGCTGGGTCTGTTGTCATCTGAAGTGGCGACCTCTGGAGAAGCTTTTCATCGACTACGTTGGGGGCTTACCCTCGTAGCAAGTCAGGTAATAAGTTCCTGCTTGTCTGTGTAGATGCTTTCTCCAAGTTCGTCTGGTTGTTTCCGTTACGAAGCGCCACAGCTCAGCTCACGACTAAGGTGCTCCGTACCAATCTTTTCCAACATTTCGGAATTCCCGCCACTATAGTATCCGATAATGGAACTCAGTTTTTGTCCAATGAATTCAAGAGAATGTGCTTTGGGCACGGTATCCGTCATGTGACGACTTTCGCCTTACTACCCACAGCCCTCCCACGCAGAGCGTTTTAACCGTAATCTGCGATCAGCCCTCATCGCTTTCCATGCTAAAAATCACGAGACGTGGGACCAAGTAACTCCCTTGGAATTCAATTTGCTTTTAACACAGCTGTTCATGAAAGTCACAAGGCGGTGCCCTTCGAGTTGTTGTTTGGGTTTCCACCCAACAACCCTTTGGCTAATTATTTGGAGGATTGGGGGACCTTCTGCCACCGCCTGGTACTCCTGATGTTGCTAGCACTTGGGCAGCTGCCCGGCGAAATCTTCTTCAGGGCTAGGGAATTGCTGAGGAGGAAGTATAACAAGGGGCGTGTGGCTAAACCCTTTCCGAGAGGGGGAACTTGTATATTGTAGAGCTCATCCGACCAGTTCGGCCGTGGACAAAAGGGCTGCAAAGTTGTCTTATCGGTGGACAGGCCCCCACCGTATCTTTTAGGTTTTCTGACTCCGGTGACGGCTCTGTTGGGAGATCCCCAAACCGGCAAGGTTTATCGAAAAGGCACATATTTTCTCATCTAAAGCCTTGCCGGGGAATTCCTTAACTGGGGAGAGCTTCTTGAGTTTTCCTTGTTGGAGAGGGGAGTCTCCCTTTTTGGGGGGGGGTGTCTGAGGCCGGGTCAAATTCTCGTGCCCCTCTTTCGGTTTTCCCGACTCTTTTTGTTATAGTGCTTTATTTTGTTGTTGGTGTTTGCTCTCGTTGACTCTTCGAGGCTTTGGTGTCGTCTTGCGACTGGATCGAGAGAGTAGCGACTTTGACTTCTGTTCAGACCGTTTACTAGTGAAGTTTATTTTGTTTTACCCTTTTATTTAGTTTTGGGTTTTGTTTTGGGTTTTGTTCTGCCCCAAATGTCTGGCTAATCACGGCTGTGTCAACTGACGAGTGAGTAACTGTTCTCTATTTATATTTTACTTATATTTGTTCGTTTAGCAGGTTAACCTCAATAAGCGTGTGGTTCTGAATTTAAGTTATAGGTTCTGGGGATTCTAGTTTGTATTTATTTAGTTATGTGTTTATTTAGTACTTGTCTCCTTTTCTCCCAGCCTTAGGAGGCCGCTAAATTGTTTTTTTACTGACCCTTGAAACTGGCAACTTTTAACTTTTCCCATTGTTTTTGTTTCTTAGGCTAACGTTTTATTTGGGGGAATTTAAATTGGGATTTATGTTTTCCGGATTTAACTTTTATTCTGTCAACTCTAGGCAAACTGTTTTCACCCTGTTTCTAAGTTTAAGTTTTTAGCCTAGATAGGCCTAGAGTTTAATATAAGCCTAGATCAAAGGGTTTCTTAGGCTATCTTTTGTTTCCCTAAATTTTCAGGGGGGATTTACCTTATTATAGCTGCAGGGAGCTTTTTCCCCTGCTTTTCAGAAAGTTTCAGCTAATTCGGTTCAGGAAATTAACTCTACATAGTGTATTTTATAAGTTTTTCCATAATTTTTAGTTTCCTTGGTAGTTGTCTTGTATTATGGTTATTATTTTTTTTTATGTACCACCAAATGTTTATATTAAGCTCTCTCTGCTTGACCCAGGTGTCCCTGCTACTTTTTACTAAAGGTTCCAACTCCTTTTGTGCTTGCCTTTACTTACTGTTAGTCTTTAAAGTTGAAATTCTGACCTTATCTTAATTTTTTTGTACTTGGTCATATGAGTTTCTTTTGTTTTTTTAAACCAAAGGTTTTCTAGGCTTACCTTTTGTTTTGTACTGTACTATTACTTATGTCACAGCAGTTAATTATAACTTTAACTTGTAATTTCCTGTATATTTATTGATTATAATAGTTTTACCTTCTAAATTTTTTTTTTACTATTTTCTTTTTTTTTTCACTTTTAATTCTTAACTTTTATTCTTTTGAATTGTTTTCATGTTACTCAGGGCTTCTGAAAACTTGTTTATACACTTTTACTTTGTTGAAATGTTTACCTAGCAAGACAGGCTTATAGAAGCACTCTGTGCTTGCAGGGTTCACGAGCTCCAGCTCCAATGTCCGCCTCTCCCATGATTCTTGGGCCGGGTCCTTACACCGGTGCCATGGCGGGCTACTAAGGTTTTCCTACCTGAGGACATTATTTCTCTGTGATACCCTGCTGTGATATTGTCTCAGTGTGCCTGTTATTTAAGTATTGTTATCCAGTTTGTTATCTAGTTTTAAGTAGTTAATTTTAGGTTAATTCTATCCTTTCAGGAACCCGCCCTGTGCCACAGGACTCCGGGGTGATTTTGGCTTTTCCTGTTTGAAAATTTGGCGCTCTAAATTCTATGTAACTTAAATTTATAAAGATTTTATCCATAAGTCTGGGTTGACCACTTATATTTTTGTTCTCCAGGTGCACCTGAGTAGGCAACCTTTTCTGGGTAGTTTTGTCTGCGTTTGTCCCCTTGTTTTTTTTTTCTTCTCAAATATATATATATATTTTCACTATGGCTGGCCATCCACGTTCTTTCTTTGCCTTTCCTTGCTCTCTCTCCGTGAGTCGGGCCCCGCTCCGCTCCAATGGGAGCACGTTCTTTGTTAAGCTAGCTTGGTACGGGCGAGCGGAAGCGGGGTGTGGCTCATTTAAACAATCTAATCAACAAAGCACATTACGTATTCAAGATGTACACCTTCCTCTTCAGTCAGATTATTCTATTTCCTGCATCCCAGAGTGTAAGAGCAGACTATCTCAGTTTAATATATTTACTGTCTCAATTGACGCTTATACGCTACGTGACTAGAATAGCAATGCAGTTTGCGGCTTGTGCTTGAAATTTACAAAATAATGCAGGAAATATAACATCTGCATTCTGTTTTAACTTCTATTGAAAAATGTGGATGTTTCTGCAATCAGAAGTAACCCAGATTAGAGAAAGCGTAAAAAAACAAAACTGACTATTATTTTAGTTAATGGACCCGTTATTTTACATATTACAAATGTTTTTTGACTTTATATAAATCTTACACTAAATTATGTCAAATTAAATTAATAATGAGTCACACAATATATATGGCAAGAACAGTATGACATTAAGGACCTAAGGATTCAATGGAACATCTATTTCATTTTTTGTTTTAAATGAGATATGACAGGAAATACTATTTAATTTAAACTTTACATAAAAAGTACAAAAAATTGCATTGTTTTTTAAGCATTGAAATATATTATTGTAGTTATATTTCAAATAAAATCAAATTCAGTCTTATTCTATCTACTTTATAAATAATTAATGCAGGTCTATTATCTCTCATCTTCAGTTTTTATTAGTGAGGAAATAACAATCAGGATTAGTATTATTTCAACATAATACTCATAAGCCTCTAATTAAAGTATTGATAGACAAATATATCGTAAATTGTACTGCAGCCATAATACCAGAGACCAGGACAAATAAAGTGTGAAAAGCCACGAGTCCCTTTGTTTGTTTTTCCGCCAAGATAACGGTTATTGTGGAAAACACAGGACAGCGGACGACGATAAGGAGAGTACAGGGTGAGAGGGGTCACCCTTATCTACAAAATAATCTAGAACTCTTACTAAACATAGAATTTACTATTAAACTGTGCTCTATCTTTCTTAATTCTGTTGCGACTTATGTAAGCTTACTTCTAAATTTCAAAGTAAAGATGAATAAAATTTGTTGTGTGTTTTACAAATTTTTGAAATTGCTTATAACAATAGTCTTTTAACAATGCTTTGGTGAGTACCTAACATATCTTTTCACAATATTGATAGCGAAAATTGATATAATAATAGGAAATGACGCTAGTTTTAGTGGTAGTCACTCAGTAACCTACTACAACTCTCTTTTTTATTTCCATTTCATTATTGCATCATGTAGGTTTACAATGTTAAAAATTGTTCAGTAATAATGTATTGCAATCCATCTGAAAGATTTGAAAATACAATGCTATTTCGAAATTAGGTAAAAATACATGAAGATAGGTATTACATAACAACACAATTTAAAGATTC
>NW_025780473.1:0-28197 GCF_021130785.1 Homalodisca vitripennis | reverse complement strand
TTTTCACTAAGATAATTGATAACAAGCATGCTAGCTCCTTGGTACCATTTAGTGATTCTGCCCTTGCAAAGCAGCCTGTGCACTTCTAGTGATGGTTGAATGCTGTCTTTAACCATCACAGATGCCAGATGATAACAGTGTGTAGTTTGATGATAAGTCTGACCTTAGGGCAGTAAAATTGTCCTTGAACCGAGAGATCTATGTACGCAGAAACCTTACGTATGTTAAGGAATTTGAATTTAAATCACTTGCATACAGTTACCATAAATTGAGTAAATTGACAGTGGGTGGGATATTCAAGAATTTGATTTGGAATGTGTGTGGGACAGGGTGGGGAGGATTATTGTTGGTATATTCACATGTCCTGGAGAAAAAATGTAATAGTACTGGCTCAAAAACAACAATTTTTCTTCCACTTTTAGATTTGATTTCCCAAAAAATAACAGAACTTTCTTACTAAAACATAACAATTAACCTACTGATATTAAAACCCATTACTTGACATATAAGCTAGTTCCAGTATTGGTGTTCTGTTCAAAACATGGGATGTTAATCTATTAACTACATCTTTGGTCTTATTTATCCTAAAGATTTCATTGTTTTATAAAGGTGGGTAACAGAAAGTATAAAGTCATCTGTACTAAGGGCGTCTGGTGTGTTGCTTCGTTATCACCAATGATCCCAATGTCCGTCAGGAGATCTGATCCTGGCCCATGTGGGGATCAGATTAACTTAGATGTTACTTAATATTTAACAAAGAAATAAAATCCTTGGGAGTATTATCGTGGAAGTAATCAAAAATTAAAAAATTATTTTTTTGTGTTTTTTTTTTTATTTTTTTTTTTGTTTTTTTTTTTTTTTTAAAATGTGAAAATTTTCAGCTTTGAAATTTGATTTTAGTTATTTACTTTCCATAGTTATGAATGTTACTTAGATTTCTTTGAAAGCTATAAAATATTACTACTCTTTTTTTTGAACAAGATTATTTTATACTTGGTATCAGATTGCTTCATTGATTCAGATGGGGTATTATTGATTAGAAGGTTTTCCCTAGCTGGAATACTGCAATAAATAACACCAATTCACACAGAGTCCCCAAAATCATCTCTAGTTTTTAGACAATTTTTAATTACCAGTTGTAACGTTGCAATTCTGAAAATAAAGGACTCGCTCCACACATTAGCTCCTATTATGGACTGAACAAAGAACTAATAGCTATTAGTATTAATTTTTCATAGATTCCCTTAACTAATTGCTATGAGTTGCAGAAGAGAATCCAGCAAATAATTAGTGGAAGAGCTTAACATAAAGCGCCAAACCCACAGACAGCTGTAACGATACCATATTTCTTATTAGGCCATTGGACAGTACATCTATTATGGAGAAAGAGAATACAGATAGAAATCTAACAAAAACTTTGGTGAGGTTTGTATGTATGATTTGAGCTTATATTTTATGAAGGTGTATTTTTAGTAAATAAAATTTGGATTTATGTCTATTGCATAAAGGAAAACTCTTTGTAGCCAAAAATGATTGTATGCATATGTAATACGGTAAGGGCTTTTTTGTGATCAGAAAGCTTTTCTATTCTTTTATAAAATTTTTACATTTGATATTAGTTTTAGATAGGGGCTTATCCTAAAGTCATAGTGTGTCAGGAAATTCCTAAAAAAACATATGAATACAATGGAAAACACTCTACGTTTAATTCTAAAATGCTTAATTTATTCATTGAAAGTGCGGGATAAATATTTTCAACTCAATTAAAAAAGAATTTAGTCTCAGTGTACAATTGTGACTCCCTAAGACTTTTTATTAAGATTACCTTAACCTCCAAACAGTTTTTTACTATAAAACAATTCAGAGACCACCTGCATTCAACTTACCTCAATAATAAAAGGTAAAGCAAAAATGCAAAATAGGAAACCATTTTTCTGGCATTTTAATAATCTAAGCCATTGTCCATTACATCACCAGTTTTTATCTGCTATTAATACATTGCATGGCTGTATTTTAATGCCTAATAGGAGAAGATGTCAAAGAAACCTGAGCATTCGCCTGCCTGCATGAGTTAAAAGGGGAATACCACATTGTCAAGGTTCAGCTATGAATTAAATAAATATAATTGGACCCGAACACAAAACTTGTGGGATACCTGTAGCTTTTTATGAAAAAAAAACCACTACAGTAACTTTATAACAAGTACTGTAACTGCTCTTTTGTCTATAAGATAAACATTTTAAATACTCTGAATTGAATTTCATATGCTATCAGCTGTTAATTCAGTAGAAGAAATGCATGATGAATACTAAACAATCAGGGTATAAATAAGAAATATACTATATACTGGAGCAATAGGTGTAAGTAGTAAGTGATAGTTTTTATACTAAATACAGAATGCAGCACCACCAGCAAGGACGTAGCCAATGAGGAGGTCCAAGGGATCCGGACCCCCAAATTAAAAATGTTTTCAATTACTTTTTTAAGTAAACAAATATTATTACTTAAATAATTCAGTATTACTGACTGCTGAAAGATCGTTCTCAACAAAGAAACGGGTCAAGAACCTTTTAAGGAACAAAATGGGGTCTTACTCTCTGTCCATTACAAAAAAATGTCAGTTGTCTGGACTCCACCAAAATATTTTACTGGGTATGTTTTATGGCCACTGCCAGACAACATTAAGTTTGTTACTACGTGATATCCTTTCATTACTAACAAACACATATCACTGACTGATACGAGCTTTAGGCTCGCTTTTACAAACTCCAGCCATCTGTATCACCCGATTTTCTAAATTTACAACAGACATACTACTTTACCTCAGCATCTGGAATCTGATGCTGTCACAGACTTGACTCCTGGAATCTGGGGTCATGTTCGCCAGAAGAAATCCAAAATAAGCTGGCAATGAAAGAAGCTCAAAATGAACTCAATACATCAGAGACACCTATTCTACAAAATGTAGTATAATCTAGGTGAAACGATATTCTTCTGTCTCATCAGATGCACAATTGAGTGGACTCTGATGTTTTAGACACGATCTCTAAGTATGGTGGAACAACTGAGTTTTCAATACATACCATAGCTATGGTGGGAAGGATTGATTCAATGTGAATGTTGAGTTTAGCAAATAACATTTTCTGGTATGGACCAAATAAGGCACATTTGCAGCACTTGAAGGATTTTCTCATTTATAGTAATGTGGTAGGCAGACATACTCCATACAAAAAACAAACTGTACATTTTCCTCGTAGGACAAAATAAAATGTTGTCAACCTACTATAGTGCTTCAATGACAAGCTTAAATTCCATGTTTTGGACCATTAAAACCATCATAGAAACTGTATTTCTTGGTCTGTGTCGAAATGTTGTTTCATGCAAAATTTAAATTTATACACATGGGTCTTTCTCTGATAATATTCTTACCACCATGATTACAGTTCTACCATCTTCTTGTTTATTGTGTGTATAGTAGTTTCAGGCCTACGTGTTTAAATAATAATTTTAGGTGAGGTATAAGGACGGGTACTATTAACAGGTATTGCACAGAGTACACTGAAATCAAATCTTTGCTAAACATTTAATATTGAGTTTCAATTGTATTAAAACTTTCCTTTTTACTGTTGATGAAATTAATCTACACGTGTTAATATGTTTCACTTCGTTTAAAATATCTCATATGACTGTACTTAGCTTAATTTACAAATGTGTTTATTCTGCTATTTTCTTGTTACTATCATGGTTACCCAAATGACCAATTCAAAAATAATTGCTAAAAACTCTCAGCCAAATCCCATGGGTGAGTTGACAGTTGCACCCATCATTGAAGCTCAGTGTTTGCTTATATAGGAAATGAAAGCTTTCATGCTAAATTTCAAGTCTATCAGGTCAGTTTGTTTTTTACAATATCACGCAGACAGACAGAACATTAAATTTTTTTTCCACCCTTTATAACTTATTGTAATTAGATTATGCATATGTCGATGAAGGCCATGGTTACTGGGGTTCTTGAGACGGGTTTTTGCTAATTTTGAAATATATATCTGGTCAGGCAAGGAGAGAGAACAACGCGCGCTCCTTTACCCGGGAAAAAACGATTGCAAGAGTTTGCACACCATAAATACAAAACCACCTGATCGTTGCACCGTGTCAACAATGACCAGCAGCCAAGGAGGAACCGCAGGCTCATCATTACAGGGGAGTCACCTGCCCCCCCAACAACCTGAAGGTTCATTCACTGTTCCCCTTGCTGGAGGAAGGAGCCCCAATAACCCCCTGGAACCTCCAGTTGATTTTTATTAACCACAAGTCCCTGCTGTAAGTTATATGTTTTGTGAATCTCTTTGAGTTATAATTTTTTTAAATAACTAAAATCACCTGGAAATTAATTAATAATATATTGCTTGATCAGTGTTTAAAAAAATTAAATAGTTTATAACTGTAAATTTGGCAACAAAGGACTGGTGAACTCAAACAGGACAACCACGTCGTTAAAAACAAAACCCTTCATTTGAACAACTCATATTGTATGGTAGGATTTGCATATAAAGGATGTCTCAGCTAGAACTGCTAACTAGGCTTAGGAATTAAAAACAACTCTCCAATATTTTGACTAATCCAGTGTATAATCATTATTTATTAGCACCACAGTGACCATTTTCAACTCTGTAAAACAACATTCAAAATTTAAAAACCATTCATTAATCTTGAAATGTATTAAAGTAAAACTTCTTGAAATTAGTGTTTTTCAAAACAGGCTTCAGAAATTTAATAATTGCTATTTGGGGTAAACAACCTTTACAGCAAGAGATGATTGTATCCATTTTGGTCTTAATATGTTATAAGTGCCAAAGTTCTACGCAGTAACAGGGATGTGGGCAGCTTCAAAACTTGATTACTAAACCATAAATCTTCTTTTATTTATAAACAGAACTTTGAAGCAGAAGGCGGTAGTCAACATGTGGCAATTAATAAACATCTTCAAATTATAAATTAAACCACTATTATAAGCTACTAGCTCCCATTCAAAAATCTTGTAGATACTTAAAAATTTAGAACCATAGCCAGTTTATATTATGTCTGTAATCTTTTGATTAAAACTTCAATTACAGCAAATATACTAACATTTTTTATCTATCAAATGTTGGCAGGATATATTTTGAAGATGGAGCTCGAATTGACGGCACAGCGGTCGCAGCTTTTTAGGAGCGTATTATACATATGAGCTGATCCTGAAACAAAAGGGAGTAACTTCATATGAAATAAATTGTTTGGTGCCATGGGGATATGTCAGTCCGTTATTTTAAATCTGCAGGGTAAATTTTTTATTTTTAAGATAATTTACTACATTGAAGTTCAATTTCATTTTAACCCATTCATCTTAGTTCAACAGTTTTTTACACAGCTCTCCACCCCCCTTTTGCTATGAGCGCCACCATACTTGGGACAAAATAACACTTCTACGGTCTCTATAAATAGTTCACGCTTTTAAACTCAAGAGATATTCTGTACCAAATCATACAATGTTCCGCTACCATAATGGATGATACATGGTTTTGTTGTTGTCCAATGCTGACAATGGGTGCACGACATTGAGATAGTTTGTTTTCATGAATGGATTCTTAAGTTTATTTTGATGAAGGAATTTTTATGTAAAGAGTGAATAATCAGGAAGGAAAATTAATGTGATATGGTAACACTGTTTAAACAGCTTTAAAAATAGTTCTCTTTACGGGACTCAAGAAGCGGAAATGTCCACATTAGCCGCCAGTGTATGTAATTGATATGTTAAATCGCAGATTGAGAAAGAATCCATGATTCAGATTTGTAATATTATAATTATTATTATTTATTCTTATGGCTTTTTGCTCTTTTCACCATTACTTTAGACATCTTTATCTACTGTAAATATCTTACAACAGTTTTGGTTTTAAACTACCTGTGCTGTTTTGTCTTTATTTCTACACTTTATTTTCAAGAATAACTTTTATTTCATGTATTTAATTTTTCGTTATTTATCACAACGACATACAAAGCAGAGAATAGAAATTTATAAAGTACAATCATAAAATAAACAAAGGACTTTTTCAGTCAAACAAACTTTCCACATCTATTAAAACTGGGAAAGCCGATGATGACTACATGGGTCTAAAGTGTGAAAAATTGGGTCTGACTTGGAAAATGTACAGGTTAAAATTCTGTCTATGGACCATAGCAGTTTTTATTAGTATCGTTGATTGTTTATTGTACTGACTATCCCCATTATTCTGATTGATACAATGCTTGCAACAGGAATGGGCATTTTTAAAAGGAACTAATCTCTCATTTAAAAAATGGATTGTAGGATACAACTAATAAACACTAATTCAATTTCGTAGATATTGTTTGTCCGTGATCTCTTAAAAATTATAGAAAGATGATAAAAAGTTAGCTAAATGGGTTGTGGTAATCAGGAAAAATGAGATAGAGTTGAATATATAAATCTTTATAGTAACTTTTGTAATGGCAAAAACAGCTGATTTACTGTGATTTCTAATTAAACAACATTTTCTTACAGAGCTCTTCAGGTTCCTGTCGATGCATGGATGAGGATAGGCATTCACCATGCAAGTATAACAGGGATCGCTATCTTACCCAATGGAAGGGTAGTTCTCAGTACAATCAATGACAGTGGCCATCTGCCTGTTAAGTTAGTTACTGCAGTCTGATGTGTAGTTAAGCTGGTGTAATGTGAATGTTCAGTTATGTCCTGTACATCTTCCTCGTAGTGCAGTGTCTGGATACTGACGCTGCCACACACATGCCTCCTGGAATTTCAAGTCATGTTCGTCTGAAGAGATCCAAAACAGTTGGTGCCGAAGAAGCTTTAAAATGAACTCTTTACATTGTTTCAATATCAGAGGCACCTAGACTACAAACTATAGTGTAATCTAAGTGAAGAGGTATTCTCTTATCTATATCCTTAACAGTGGCGTAGTTACCTTGGGTGGAACCCGGTGCAGAAGTTGGTGGTGTCACCCCATCGAAAGTAAAAAAGCAATAAATTTTATATGTTAAAGGTCATGGATACAATATTTTTGTTCCTTTTTTTTATCTATCACTATAGAATAATACACGTTTAACAATTCACACCAACCAAACACAACACACTTCACGAAACAAATGAGAAATGTTTGCAACTGAAACATCAAAGATCGCGAGTATGGGACGGGAATCCCCCACGACAGCGTCAGGCTCTTTTGCGGGAATCCCTGAATTATACATAGAGCTGAGCTAGTGCTAGTGGAGGAAACCCCCGAAAAAGAAATTTTTGTGCTAGAGATTTTTAAATATTTTGTTTGTTTGTAAATTGTTCTTAAAGTTGTGATTCCGGGTGGGTGTCACCCCAAAAAGGTGACACTCGGTGCGGCCCACCCCCCCCCTTTGCTACGCCACTGATCCTTAATTACAGAATATCTGCACTAAGACGAATGTGAACGGGTGCTAAACTTAACATTCACATTGAATCAACCCTTCAACTACTTTACTCTAATCTAAACTGTAGATGATGAAATTAACCCTTTGATGCTAACAGCCATTATCCTAAGTTATAAGCAAAAGTGCCTAACCATTGCTCTGTAAATTTTCAAGCATTTGCGTAATCAACTATCCAACATATTTTCAACATTCCTTTTTTTTGTTTTCTTGTGTTTGACTACTATATCAGCTGTGGATGTTAGAGCGAATATCGTGTTAATAACACAGCAACTCTAAAAAAAAAACTCCCATATATTGAAAACTTGGACCCTGTACAATATGGCGATTTAGTTAAATAATGGAATAATGTGGAACCAATAATATAATAAGGTGGTAAAAAAAGAAGTGTTAATAAAATAGTGATTGGTTTTCCAGTCTTATGCTAATTTTGAAAATACAAAACCGCCTTTAAATGACAAACAGGAAAAATAAAACAAAATATTTAAAATACTTTTTTTAATATTGTCAACATGATTGTTGCTTGTTGATGCACTTCATGCTTGTTTTATACCAAGGAAATTTTTGACATTGTGGCACTCAAAGGGTTAATATATCCTCAGTATTCCAGTACTTTGATATTATAAGGAGGCCACTCTGTTTCTATCTAATACTTGTTACTACAGATATAAATAAGTTTTAAATTATATTATTATAAATATGTATACTACTAGTACCAAACTTAAACTTAACCGTTACGAGCAATCTGAGCTTGAATTTTGGTTACTGTCTTGATAGATGTTTTTTTTTTTTTTTTTTGCCACAAGTGCGGTACTTCTGACTTCGGAAAATGGTTGAAGGAGGTTTTACTCCATTGACAAATTTTTGGCTGTGATATTAGTACATTAAGTTTTTAACGTCTGAATTTTTATTATGTGTTTGTCTCATTTTAATAAACTATTGTTTGTATGTCTTTGTTGTTATTGTAAATTTTATTTTAGTATTAGTATTTTTAATCTAAAATCTCTTTGTTGTCTTTTCTAAATGTGTTAACTGTAGAACAAAGTTTATAAATATATTTTAATAGTCCATCGTTGTTTTTAATCTCATTTTATTGTTAAATTTGTGATTATTTTGTTTGTTAAAAACAATATTTAAATGTAATTGTTAGTAAATATGAACAAAATAATAATTATAACCCTACGACTTTTTCAATTACACTGTTTGTGTTTTAAAGACAATAAAAACTTCTTGATTCTTGAAATACCAATCTGAAATGTCCCTGGCCATCAGTGTGGGCTTCTTTGGGCCTTGCATTTTGGTGAAAGAAGAAAAACATCCTTCAAGATATAACTTACATTCAAGCTGAGATCACGTGAGTGCTGGTAAAGGTTAAATTTAAACTTGTTCTATTTATAGTATGTACGTATTTACACTACTTATATCACGTAATAACAGGTAGTAGATGGGGGACAGAGTGGCCTTGGTATAATACCAAAGTACTGTTATTCTATAGTTTGTGTACAGCCCAAGTCTCTAGCCATTATTATATGGTAATGCCTGTGGTGGAAAGCCTGCAGCAGTAGGTCCATGCAACATGAATATGTACTGCATTGTATTCTTCAACGTGATAGGTTAATTAATGTTTTGTATCATTTATAAAACTATACAAATATACAGATTATAAAATATGTGTACATTCTTTCCCAATAAGACGGTGGTATTATGTGGTTGATTGAAGGTTCAAGTGTTAAAAAAGTGTGGAATTATACAATAAAGTTCTACCTAGAACATTCTCGAGTTAATCCACAGAACTGCAGTAAATGACGTGACAACATGTAATGTTGTCAATCTTACAACACAGCGTCATCCATAAATGTTATTGGTAAAGACTTTTTCCATAAGACTATTTTGAATATATAAATTATTAGTATTAAAAATTATTACTAATACCATTGTTACCATTGAGACACTACAATCACTAAGATTCTGGAAGTGAGAACACATGGATTTTAACAGTGATGCACCCAGAAATCTTCTCTGGGGGGTGTTCAGAAACACTGTGGAGTTAGTGGGTTTGAGAACCCCCCCCCCAAATCAGTACGGGTGTCTGGGGGCCCTCCACGGGGAAAATTTTTTTTATCTAGGTTATTAAATAGTTTTTATAGTACTTCTGGACTAATAAAAGGAGTACAAAGATTCAGTTCAGGGTTTATAAAGTAAAATAGCTACTATCAATCACTAGGAAGCTTATACAGGGATAAATAAAATCTGCAATAAATACAGTTATATGTATTTAATTTAACAAAATATTGAAGAAAAATGATTAAGTTTAAATCAAGACCATGCTAAAAAATCTCTTTGATGTTTCTACACTCGGATTAGAAAGTATAGACATCCAAAATTAAAAGTTGGTCATAAACTAAGTAATAGCGCTGCATTAGAGGGAGTTATATTTTAAAATATAGCTTGTTTATTTATGTGTTTCTACATATAAAACTGAATACTAACAATAGCTTTCATTTTTTTATATTGATAACAACCAAAAAATACCGGTTTTAGCACTATGCAACATTGAGAATTCATGGCTCAAAATCTTGTGACCAAATTTTAGACCAAATATTTATACATGATAGATACTTATATACTGTACTTGAATATGTAATTTTTGAATTTCAGAATAGTATGAAAATACAATTATTATTAAATTACTATTTCAATTTTTATTCTTGAGTGGGTTGTCAACAAAAAAATTCAGTATGGTCAACGATATGTAACTTTTAGTCAGTATCATGAGCCTGTAATTTTGTAAAACACTGTTTAAAATGTTTAATTTTTAACAGATTAAATTGAACAGGTTTTGTTAATTTACTATATCCTGAAACTGCTTGTTTCAACACAGTATGACAACAAACTAACACAATACAGAACTCCTCAAAGCTCAACAACTCACTCATTCCTGTGACAACTGGTCACGTTGGGACTTCTGCAAAAGATACTTTGTAATGGGTACTCGTCTGCAAGGGCGGATCCAGAGGGGGGGCGCGCGAGGGGCGCGCGCCCCCCCCTCGGTAGTCACAAATTCAAATTTTTGTTTGTTTATAAAAGATTTAAGCTTAAAGTAATACTATATTGTTCGTTAGTAAAGGGTGCTTTCATCGGCCACACTATTCGTAATTGGTACTGTCGGTGTTTCAAACATACATTTTGTACTTAAGATTGTAGATTTAATTCGTGTATGAGTAGAGGGGAGGTGCGGGGGTGTAAACAGTGCGTATGATCAACCTGGAAGGGGTGGGGGAAGCGGTTGCGTGACGCCCTTGAGTCGTCCTAAGTCCGCCCGCCCCCAAAACGATAGGCCTACACCACAACCGCCTATACGGCCCACTCATGGTTGATTCCAGTGGCGTACGTTCGTGGAATATCGTTGACGGGAGTACCCGTTCGCGCTCCGCCGCGGGCATTGTGTTTAATAGCTATATTTGATGGTTGTGTTAACAGATTTTTGTGCAATATGGATCGTTATCTTGTTAAAAGGACCCAAAGTTAGGACAGTTGAAGCTTCCTTCTTCCAAAATCGTTGGAGTGTTTCCACCCGAGCCATGGGTTACAGACGTGCCGCAGCCCTGCCACCCACAATCGGCGCGCATCATCCCCTCCAATTCACAAGTTAGTATCTCCGAAAACATGTGCTCTTTCGACAATCGGGTCTCACATTAACAACATCTCTAAGATGAGTGACCATACTAAGTATAGTATTTTTACTAATCATTGGAAGCCTAAAAAGGACTTTAAGTTTCTTACATCCTCTCATGTAAAACGAGGACGGGAAGAACAAAGAAAAGCTAATATTGGCCATTTTGAAAAGTATCCATGGTTAGTTTTTTCAGAAGCTAAGCAAGGGCTATTTTGTAAATTTTGTGCAGTACTATGCTCATCAAAAGTTAGTTGGAGGACAGCATACAGTTTTCTTTAAAGAAATTAGTTACTGAACCTCTACAGAGAATATGCTAAACTCTCAGGCAAGGACGGAGATTTAGAAAGTCACGCAGCGGACACAATATCACAAAGATGCTGAAATTGACGCCAAACATTTTATATCTGTTTTTGAAAACCCTGAGGGAGAAATTCTTAATTTGTTAAACGAAAATAGGAAGGCCCAAACCATGCAGAATCGTGCAAGGCTTGTGCCAATAATTAAAACTATTTTGTTGCATGGTAGGCAGAACATACCCCTTAGAGGTCATAGGGATGATGGCAGTTTGATTGAAGTTGGAGATGATCCAGTACAAAATGACGGCAATTTCAGGGCACTTTTGCGATTTAGAATAGATAGCGGGGATGTTCAGCTTGAAGATCATTTGAAGTCTGCAGGAGCAAACGCCACTTACATCAGCAAGACAACAGCTAACTGCCTTATAAAATGTTGTTCTGAGCCTTAGTTTACGTTACCTGTATAACAATGCTATAAGAGAAGACTTTGTAGGTTTTGTTGATCTCCACGGTACGGGTACGAACTATTCTGATCAAGAAGTTGAACCTGTTATCACGGGGGAGGTTTTAGGACAGTCTGTGCTGAAATTCATGCAACAGCTTGGTTTGAACATGAATAACTGTGTAGGGATCGGTTGTGATGGATGCTCTGTCAATATGTCTGACATGCGAGGAGCAGTGACAGAAATTAAAAAAATTGCCATAAACAGCACCTTATGTGGCTGCAGTTAATCATGCATTGAATTTGGCTATTTCAAAGTGCAATAAAGTCCAAAGCGTGAGAAATGCAGTAGGCACTGTAAAAGAGATTTCTAGATTTTTCACCTCCTCGGCCAAACGGAACTCTATTTTGAAAAAAGTACTGGGACATCAAATGAGAGGATATTGGTGAGACCCGTTGGGTAGAACGGCATGAATCAATTTTTGAGTTTACAGAAGACCTAACAAAAATAGCCGAGGCACTTAAAAATTGTCTCAAAGTGGAATGATAGCTCAACAGCAAGCAAAGCAAATTGCTTATTGTGCTCTATCTCCACTTGCGAGTTTATAATAACTATGCATTGTCTTAGTGATATAACGGATGCAACCTGTGTTCTTAGTAAATATCTTCAGTTCAGAAACCATAGACTTGTGTTCAGCAAGAGACAAAGTAATGCACACAATAAAAGTACTTCAGAATAAAAGGCAAAATCCTGATCAATTCTTTTCTCTGATTTTCAATACTGCTGAAAAGACTATGGAGTCTATGGGCATAGAAGTTCGTATTCCAAGGAATTGTGGGACAGCAAGTAAATAGACCAAAACTACCCCTCAACGTCCAGTGACAGTCGGGAATGTACAATACAACATTGGAAAAAATCCGCATACATAACAATCCTGGATAACATTATTGCAGATTATGACAGATAGATTTTTCAAGCGATTCACTGGAGTGTTATATGCTGAACCTAACCGTTCGACAAACTTGGACAAAATAGTGGATATGAAATCTAGTTTTGAGCCCATATGTATGAAGTATTGCAGTTTAGTGTCATTGAACAAAAAACACGATGCTACTGAAAACTTATGAACGAAGTATGCTCCCTCAAAGAACATTCCTAATTATAATGAATTTAAGACTATAACTAAAGCAATGAAATGTTTTGAAGCATTAAATGAAAACAGCTACCCTCTTCTAAGGGCTTTGGTACAAATTCTGCTTACTCTTCCAATTTCAATAGGTAAGTAATTTTTTGTTTATACTATTTTTTCAAAATTATTTATTAGCAGATAATTTCTAAAACCAGTAAAACTTAATAGTATTTTCTTAAAATCGTGGTGTGTTGTTAGGTAAACAAGTTATTGTTTTTTCCATTGGTATGTTAAACATTTGACCTTTTTTTGCCAAATCTGTCCCCCCCCAATAGGAACTTATTGTTATTTTCCAACAGCAACGGCAGAACGATCTTTTTCAACCCCCCCCCCCTCCCACCCCATCCCCCCTCTGAGAACAATTGAAGAATCATGGCATCCAGAACCAAGGATCTCGCGCAGAGGAATAGGTGTGGACTGCGGACTCGCTCTGACTAAACGTGCATCACGGGACATACGAATAGTATGCCCCGAAAAAAAGTCAATTAACAGATTTGCAAGCCAATAAAAACAGAAGACCTCGATTTTGTACTTTAAAGATTAAAATTTCTGTATTTTTACAACTTTTGTCAGGATTATATACAGTTTTATTGGAAATAATTACATTCGTTTTTCATTTATCACTTTAGCCCCTTTTTTTCATTAGTATACAATTAATAACATTATATGTCAAATTAACAGATGCTTTTGACTTACCAACATGAAATCATATGTGTAAAAAATTCTCCCAAAAATCTCAGACCGCCCCCCCTCACAAATAATCCTGGAATCCCGGCCCTTGCTCGTTCTTGACCCGAGGCAGTCAATAAGGTAACTCGTGAACCCGAACAAGTTACCCGTTATATCCCTATAAAGGTTTAACGTTATAGCGTACTTTTATGCATAATTTATCTCATTTACTGCATTGTTCCTGGTATAAAGTATTATCGGATACTACATTATACCAGTAACACTAAATGCAACATGTTCCCAGTACCCATTTTAGGTAGGGGGGGAGTTACCCCCCCCCTCGAGTAAACATATGATTTTATAAGACCCAATATCTTGCAATAGTGTTGCTGGTAGGTCTAATTGGAAATGGTCTACGTCATGTGGGGGTATCCCACCCAGCCCACACATCCCCTCAAATCCCTCACCCTTCCATGCGTGAATTATTTCACATCTAAATAATCTACCTGTACTATAGAAAATCCTCAGCGGGGTGAATAAAGTAACTACCAGTTGGTGGGTGATATTGTTGTTACCATTTATACAATGCAATAATAGAACTCTTTTCCTCTGTTGGGTTCTGCTTACTACAGATCTGCATTAACAGTTGCAGTTAAGACTTCTGTGTAATCGATATTAAACATACTGATTCTCTGCATTGTGACTGAAATTGAGACCGATGGTTCCACTAGGAGTGTATTTGGAATGAGGCCGGTTTGTGTTAACTTGTGCAATTTGCCTTGTATTAAACACGTATTTCTTCTGAAACCTGGTTTGAGTAAGAAAACTATTGCATACTAGTTGGTTTACTGGACTACTAAAAAAGCTGGGATATTACATTAATTGGGGGTGGGAGGGAATTGTTTCATCCCAGGCATCTAAGGAGGGCTGTGTGGTTATCGTATTGAAGTCGTTATTTATGTTACCGTGTAATTTCCTGGGGGTTTTTGTCAATAATTTGTTCTACAAAACGGTGTAAGATTTTATGTACAGTTTTAAATTTTATTACCTGAAGGTTGAGTGATAGAAAAAGGCCTTGAATTTGAAAAATGGTTTCTCTTGTGTCTGTCTGTCTGTTCTGTCTGATCGTCTACATGACATTTTGAATAAAACTGCACCTATAGAGTTGGGAATTTTACATGAAAAGCTTTATTTCTGTGATGAGCAACAGTGAGTTCGATTGATAGTGGAATTGTCACTCCATGGGTAGGATTTGGCCTGGAGCATTTAGTGTAACATCTTTACATTAGCTCATGGATAGCAATGATATCAATGAGGAAGAAATTCATTAAATATATACAAACAAATTTGTTAAACAGACACTTTATAATGCACTCATATTGATTTTTATTTTTTTTAAAACAAGTGATATTTAGTGGAATTTGTTTAATAAGACTTGTCGTTGTGGTCCTTTGATATTCTGTTGTAATCAGATGTATTTCTAAAGAGACAAGGATAATATTTCCAAGGATAGTTCCACGTCCCATACATGAGGTTTGGCTGAAAACGTCAGCAATAGTACTATATTTAATTTAGGTTGGAATATATCACAGGATGATCGTGAGAACTATCACGAAAATTCTGTTTATAACTATTCCAGAGGATTCTAGCAAAATTTATCTGACTGGTTTAACTCATTGATGTGATGTATACAGGCAGGTTAGTTATGGTTTGTCCAATCAATTAAGTATCCAGTTTTAAATTTTGTTATATCTTTATATTTATTTTTGTCTTATTTTAACATCATTAATTGAAGCTGCAGAGGAGATATAATTTATATCTTTTTAAAAACCTGACTGATGGTTATATTTCGGACATTACAAACTGGTCTCGGGGATGAAAACACGGGAAATAAAAAAAAGGGATTTCTTTTTAAGGTAAGTTACTTTTTTATCATTATTACTTTTAACAATCCAGAAGGCGTAATAAACAACACCCAAAAATTACCGGGTGTACCCAGTTACTGGATGAACCAGCCCTGCCGTAAACTGTGATTAGCATCTGCGGCACAAGGCTACTGTTCTCGTCTCCACTCCACGCTAGAGCACGGTGGTGTACCAGTTCAATTCTAAAACGACCACAGTTCTTTTTGTTTTTTTTAATTCACTTGTATTTTGCAAAAAAAATAATCTTAACTTTTGTAACAAAACAACATAACAGGTCACCATTTTTACAGATGTATACACATGTGAGTTTGAGTTTTTAGTGTCAGGGGGGGGGGGGGGGGGAAAAACAGGTAGACATTTTACTAAGCAACGAAGACATCGGCTTGATTAACTTGGCGTGTATGTGTCATTTACACAGCAAGGAGGCTTGTGTATGAGCATGTTGACACCTTTCCAAGTATGAGGGCAGTCAGCTTAATGGGTTTTCATATTTAAAAATTTTGAGCCGTTCCCCCTCCCCCTAAAAAAAAACCCAAAGTTGGAATCTGACTTAAAAAGTTCACTTATATTTTCTAGGAAAGGTAGATGTCCCGAGTTCCATCCCTCCATATTTATCCATCAAAAACACAAACAGGAGTGTAATCTGATACAGTGAGATATATTACATCAGTTATAAAAAATTTATCATAGATACCAACTATTTGGGGACAATGTATAATTATAATTCCAAACGAGTACTTATTTCAATGAAATTCGTCAATTGCACAAAACGAGCTCCCACCACTTTAAAGATACTCTTTCTAGAAGACCAAAGAGCAAACAAACAACTGATAAACTCTCAACTATGAAATGTTTGGCATTCCCCGGCGCCCATTTGGTGGCAAGTGTATCTTTATAGTAGTCTCTGGCTTGCTTATGCCATTGATGGATTTCGATGGAAAAAACGTTACCATAGGACATTGTTATAAATATTATCACAAATAGTTGGTATTCTCATTAAAATTTGTATAACTTTATAAAACAGCTGATTGCCCTAATACAAGAGGACACAATGTATTGGCTGCTCACAGCTTATTGCAGGCTCGTACTTTAACGAGTGCAAAGTGATCATGCTCACTTAATGCCTTGGACAGATTCCGATGAAAATTAGTACTGATAGAGTGTAATAAAATTGTCCAAATTGTTGGGATCTAGTACATTTTTTATACCTATACTTATACTGGTTTTTGTTATTTTTTAAAAATGATCAACAGATGCCATTTTATTAATATTAAAGAAAATAACACAATTATTTTTTTATTTTCCTCTTACCTATTATTATAATGTATATATATTATATATATATATATATATATATATATATATATATATATATTACTATCTATGTGTTACCAAAATTTCTTTTAGCTTTACTAGTATTTAGAGATAAAAGTTTGTTAAAAAAAAAAAATGGTGGCTATTGGCTAAGAAAGTAGAAATATCCTTCATTCATATGTTTTAGCTTGGAATCACAGAATTTGAAAATACAAAGCCAGACCCCAACCTTTTTTGTTACTATCCTGTATCTTTTATATTATAAAATTGGTGCGTTCTCCTGATAAATTATTATGAAGTAATACAACATCTGCTTTACAAAGAAATTGTAACAACTATACCTGTATAACTCGGATGTACAAAAAGTGTAATTCTCTCCACAAATATATCTTTGTTAGGTACTATAAAACTATTCAATGTTTTATTATAAACATTTTTTTATTTTTTTATCCATGATTCGTTTTTTTAATTTAATTTTGGGGGTTATTTTTATACTGATGTGCAAGACCATGGAAGAATGTGGCAAAATTTCCAAAGCTTTGTCCCCCGCCCAGAAGATTGAAAGTGTAGATACACCCCTGTTATGTACATATAAGCAGATTACCTGTCAGGATAATAAGGCATTTAGGGCAAAATATTTTTTAAGAGATTACTACATACACAAGGTTGAACATTGCAAAATCAACAATAAATAATTCGGGTATAAATAGGTTAAATTTATAAGGTTATTTTTTATAGGTTAGGTTTTTGGTAATTATAAATAGACCTGAAAGGGTATTATTTTGCATATTTTCGTTTGATATGTATATTATAAATTTAAAAAATACTGAAAAATAAGGGAACTAGTGTTGATCAAAATAAGAGGTTTTCAATATATCTGCCCAATGCTTGTTTTTTAGAGCCGAGATCATCGGCTCTTCAGCTATTTTGTTAGACTTTACAGGAACAGTACATCGGCTGTGGTTTGGTTGTTAAAAGGTCATAGTATAACCATCTGTTAATGTGACCTAGTATTATGGACCAAGTTGAGTTTGTCTTATGGACTATGTTGGCAATTGAGTAGTGAATAAACACACTTGAAATTAAACTAACAGAATTTGTGTCATTAAGGAGAAAATCTTGGTTTTTGTTTTTGTACAGTGGAATTTTTAAGGTATCTAATAACTATATTTTATGTATTATATTTTGTATTCAAATCAAAAAGCGTCACTCTGTTGTCGGTTTTACAGATTTGAAACGTTTGTTCCTCATGAGCTTCAAGAAATGTTTTAAAGGACTACACACTAGTGAGGAAATTTTAGTTTTAAGGGGACGTGTTACCGCCTATCCTTAGTCCAGCAACTTGTTAAACTCGAGTAATTAATACTTATATGCAGGTTTCTAAAATAAATGAGTCATGATAGAGCTTTAAATTTTTTTTTGTCTTTTAATAAAGCACACCTTTTTATTTTTAGTTTCGTGACCAACCAAAAATTATCAATTTATCATGATTTTTAGTATTAAAAAACTAATTTTAAAAAATTCCAACCTTTTTAAAACTAAAAAAATTTCAAAAATATATTTTATTTCTAAGATAATAACTTTTTTTATTTTGTAAAAAACCCTTTGGTCAGCACCTAGATTATAGTACAAATGTACAAGTGATCACAAATTTGAGAGTGTCTAAAGTTCATAAATGGCTGGAGAATAACTTGCATTACTAAATAGAAAAAAAACCAACTTTAAACTTACGGGATAATCGAAGATAAATAACCTTTAACTACCATAGCCCTAAGTAGTTTTCCTTAGCTGCTAGGATGTGATTATCTGGGGTCTTCACTTTGTGTAAAACATGTCTTCAAGGCGTTTTTCCTCTTTCAAAGCTCTCTTGTTCCTGTAATTGGTTAAAATTTCCTTTTTTCTAATTCTTGAAACTTTCTTGTCCTCTTCCTTCACATCGCACTATTTCTAGGCGCTGCAGTCGCTTTTAAAAAATTTTTCCCTGGACGTAGGTTTAATGCTTCCAAAACTTGTAATTTACTAGAAAAAGCCGTCATTAAAGGCCTACAAACTTGCAGAGTAAACGCCAGAATTTAAGGGTAGGCAGAGTTACAAAAGTGTCTTTTTTGGGTATTAGGGCTAGGGACCCAAATGACCACTATTCAATGATCTGCATGTTTGGTTTTGAGTGTTTCGCCCTTTTCAAACATTGCGCCTCCAAACAGGTTTGGTTTCTGAAAGGTCTTTGAATATGGGTTTTAGTAAAACTCCATAACACATCCTCAAGGGGATGTGAAAATGTTTATCATGGTCGATACATTTCATTGGTCAGTATAAACTCAGGTTATATTTACATCCATGTCTTCATTGTCTTTAGGGCATTAGCTTGATGAAGTAGGTTTATCATTTGATGAACATCGTGTGAAAGTACACAGCCCATATTGCCTTTTAGTTTATTTTTTTATTTATTTTATACACGGTTTGTTCACCATTTTTACAAGTAATATAGATAATAGATTCATGTTTCCACAAGGATGGCAATATATACAATCAAAACAAAACAAAACTTCATCTTAAGTTGGAATCATTACTCATTGCAAACAGATGAGGAGAAGCCAAGAAAAAATTAATGTAGGCTACTATGTCAAACAATACAATTATGCCAAATATCAATATGCTAACACACAAATAAGCTACTAGGCATAAATAAACAACATGACAGGACATGCAATTACATTTGATTCATTATGACTAGTTCATACAACGAGCAGTCTTGTAGTAGATTTCATATACCATAAAACCGAAAATTAATACAACAACCAACAACATGCCAACCAGTACAGATGCCATTTAATATCTAAAGAGTATAGCAGTTTATATACAAAAATAAACTATATTAAAGTTACATAAATAATAACCAATTAATATCTACATAGAAAAACACATTGAAAAGTAACTGCAATATCGGCAAGGTGCAATAACTATATTACGAAATATTAGTAGGGCAATAGATCAACAAAAATTACAGTAACTAGTACAATTCAAACAATAATTAATACAAAAAGAGCTATAAAACGAAACTGGCTTATAACCAAATGGCTCTAACTATTCCAGTATCAGATAATGCTTACGTAGTGTAGACCAATAATAAAAATATCCTTTTTCAGCGATGACACAGCTAATTGCAAAATACAAAGTCGTGGTGATGGCAGATTAGGTTACCAAGCCGGGTGTAATCTGGGGATGGACACTGTGGAAATTCCATAGTTGGTGGGAGCAATGCTGTACACAGAAGATGTCCAGAGACCGAGTTCTACCAGGTACTCTGAGAATTAATGGAGGTGGCAGTAAACTCCGAGCAATCTACATCCGACCAGTGAGGATCTTCTGCCAGAAACACCAGGTCATGCAGATCTCCCTCTCGCATTATAATGGAGCCAAGCCCCAATTAGATCCGCTACCCAACTCCAAGGGAACTTCACTGTAGTTGTTATCCCAGCTTGGTACCCAATTATCCTACACAAAGCGATCTTGTATGCTCTGGAGTCAAGCTGAATATGTCCAAGTTGGTAGGGGTACAACCACACAACACAGCCCGTACTCCAACACAGATCTAACTAGCGCTGTATAATGGCCTATCTTCAATCGCCTCAACACTAAGACCGCTTCTAGAAGTTCATTATGAATTAAACCCCAAACATCCTTAGCAGCCTTCCTGGTGATTATGTTCTTATGTGTAATTTCAGGGCTTAAGTCCGAAGACAACCCAATTCCAAGGTCTCTAATGTCTATAAGACTTACGGCAAAGATATAGTGTTGCTTAGACAGTAATCCAAATATCACAAGGCTTGGAGTTGCCTGTGAAAATGTGTTTAACAATAGCACACCTTCTCGGCATTCAGTCTCATTCCGGTTGAGTATGGCACCAGCTCTTTTCGAGTTCTCTTAAAAGTTACGTTTTGTATTACAGATGGCAATCCTCAATGGGATGAAAATAGGACAAAAAAAACCTTAATTATCATCAGCGAAAAAGCAAGCATCTTACGTGTGATAACATCCACCAAGTCATTGGAGAAATACAGTAGAAACAAGGAATGGAGCAAGGGCCCAAATGGAGATCCCCTTGAGGCACCCCCCGATGTAGCATAAAAAGGCCGAGAAGTGGCACCCAATAAAAACCTTCACAGAAAGTACTACGGTCTGCCAGGTACTGATTTGGAAATCCATTGTAAGAAGATTGCCAGTGATACCATATGCGTTAAGTTTGGGCGAAGCAAGATGGCAGGGATATGACTCACCAGACTGTCGGACAACGCTTTGGAGGAACGTACAATAATAAACCGGTGTCCAACCTGCATTCCATCTCCAAAATGCTGCGATGATAAAGCTTTTCATAACAATGCGAAAGGAGGTTAGTAGTAGTTGATCTTCCGGCTGCAAAACGCGCGCGCGAGTGCGTGCGCAGATGGTGCAAGAATGGTGGCGGAAAGGAAAATCCATATGCCGATCCAGTACAAAGTGATTCAAACAGCATTTCCCAAGTGCAGGCTGTATGACAACTGGGGCGGTAGTTTCGGACATCCTCAATATTTGAGGACTTGTGTATAGGAACCACAAAGCTGGACTTGAGTCTATCCGGAAAAGCACCTTCGAGTAGAAACTTATTAAAGATAACGGTTAGCTGGGGAGCAAGAATATCACTGCATCTCTTGAGAATTAGAGGAGGTATATCATCAGCCTTTCTCATCTCTTCAACATTCTGCACATTTCGCCTTATGGCCAGGCCATAACAGGTCTGCAGTTTTTGAATATTAGGCTCACTTAGCCTACCCTGCCCATCTAATCCCTTGCCATCCTCAAGTTTTACTTTACCCGAGACAGATTTTAATTTTAAAAGCCGCTTTCCCATCCTCTTTTGACAGTAGTAACAATAATAGTAACCTGAAATAAAGATGCTAGACAGTATAGCCAACATAAATAGTTAAATACAGCTAAACAATGAAATATATGAAAGTGTTAGCTAGTGGAACATAACTGATGTTCAGTTAGTGTCGAAAAATGACATGCAAGGGTTTCAATAATATTTTTTTTACCAACTTATAGTAATCATAGGAAAAAAACAAATTACTGCAATGAAATCAGTACATTCCAAAGAAAAATAAGGAAAAACTAAAAAAAAAAATATTTTATTTATTTTTTGGGTAACAGTCCCCTTAAGTAAAAGCAACTAATTATTAAAACGCTGACTGACAAAACAGTTTTACCTAGTGTTTTCTAGTCCGCTATTTTCTTCGAATTGTTTGTTCAAAAGTTTTATTTAAGTGTTTTTAATTATTGTTTTTTAACTTTTTACCGTGTTTAGATTGTATTTGTTTGATTAATTCACAAGATTCGTTCACACAAGAAATTTGATGTTCAATTCAAATATTGTAAACAAAGGCTTAACCTAAAATGTTTTAAACCTACTCCTACCGCTATGACAGCCAGCCAGGCTAATGAATTGTTCCCGCTCGGACAAAGTTCGACGTTAGACATGAATGAAATGCTAACTGTTCCTCCTTCCCGATAACAACAACGACTTCGTGAATCCAAAAAAGCGACATATTACTAAAACTGCAAATGCTTCTCCACCTCCTAAGAAGTACTACCTCGATGTGAGTGAGATTCATTCAAAAAACCGATTCAAGATACTTGAACCAACCCATACCAATGTTGCAGATCATAGCTACTGTCTTCCTTCCTCACAACAAGGACATGAAATGGAACAAGGATCTCCTGATGATATAAAGAAAAATAAATCACGATCTAAGATCCCACCAATATTTTTGCGTGACGTAAATAACCACCAAGAAATAATAAAAGATATTAAGTGTAATGTAATATCAAGTTTCACAACTGAAATCAAAGCTAAATCGATCAAGATAAACCTAACAGAAATAAATGACTACAGGAAACTAACTAACTTTTATGAAACAAATCAAGTAAAGTTTTTCACGTTTAAACCTTCCCAGGACAAAAACCTTGAAGTGATCATTCGTAATGTTCCCTACTCTCTAACTGACGAAGAAATCAATCAAGAGTTATGTGACATGGGTTACCCGACCATTAAAGTATCAAGATTGTTCAACAAAAACAAAAGTCCAATGCCACTCTGTTTTGTAGAGCTGGAGAATTCGGAAAGTGGTCGTGATATTATGAACCTTGAACAATTGTTTCACGCCATAGTTAAAGTGGAAATTAAAAGGAAGTCAAAAAACATCCCACAGTGTCTGAGATGCCAAGACTTTGGTCACACAAAAAATTTCTGCAAACTGGACCCTCGCTGTGTGCGGTGCTCGGGATCCCATCTCTATTCAGACTGCCCGGTCAGTAAAGAAACCAAACCAGTGTGTGTTAACTGCGGCGAGGAACATACTTCAAACTACAGGAGGTGTAAATACTACCAGGGCATCAAGCAGAAATTGACCGGTCGCAAGAAATCCTCCATAGGGAACGACCAAGAATCTCGTCCACAAGTTACAACGACACGACCCGAAAACTCAACGAACCTAGGGAAAACTCAACCAAAAATCATCTCCACCTCGATCTCCGTTGAATATGAAACTCCCCCTGCTATGCTGAGGTGGCTCATCCGTCGTACATTCCTTCAACTGCAAACTCCGTAGAGGATCCACAATCTCTGGAAGCAGGTAACATCTCAGGTCTTGACGAAATAATAAGCAATGTAGTAAAAAATACTCATACCCCAGTTGAAAAAGGTTATTCAGCAGGTTATTGCTTCTTTCTTTAAAAAAAATGCCCGTGACTAACAATCAGGCCCCAACTCTCTTTAAAAACTTAATTGTTCTCAATTGGAATGCCAATGGCTTGAAAGACAAAAAAACATCTCTTTACAGATTTCCTAGTAAGACATAATATAGATGTTGCATGTGTCACTGAAACTCACTTCCTGCCCGATATGATAAATTTAAAATAAGTGGCTATTCTATTTACAGACAGGACCGAGTGGCTCCTCATGCCTCTGGGGGTGTCGCAATTTTGATCAAAAAGAAACATAAAACACCACGAATTTCTTGCTCCCCAGTTACAAAGTTTAGAAGCTGTTTCCATAAAAATATTTTTACAAAATGGACTCAACTTTTCATTAGTATCAGCATACCCCCCCCTTACCTCCTAACAAACATTTTGTTGATGAAGATTTTAATAGGATTCTCTATAATAATAGTCCTACTATTTTAATGGGAGATCTAAACAGTAAAAACACTTTATGGGGATGTCGCACTAATAACCCAAAGGGTAATAAATTGAATGACTACTTGATGCGTACAACTATTAATATATCTGCTCCTGTAAGAACCAACATTTTATCCGTGGCAGAGAAACCAGCAACCTGACATATTAGATATTGTTTTGTTTAATAATTTCAATGAACCGATAGTACAGCAAACCTTATGCGAGTTAACGTCCTGACCACTTCTTACCCCAGTAATTGTAAACTTTTTCAAATTAAAACCCGATTTTTAACCAATCCTCCATTGAAAACTAATAAATGGTAAAGCTTGGACTCGGGCTGTATTTCATAAACCGAATTAGAAACCTAATATTATTTTTAGCCGAATTGTTTAACAGTCTTTCGAAGACTATTGACAACTGTTGTACTACAATTCACTGAGCTGATTAAAAAATTCGTGTTTAAAAAAAGCAGTCGCAAAACAATCACAAACCATGTTTTGGTTCCTAATCGCCCTCCGCAAAGAATTCTTAATTTAATTAAAGAAAAAACATGTTTTGTAGGAGGACGGTGGCCAAAGAGACACAGGCATCCAGAAGAATCGCATGCAGCTTAACAGGCTCTCATTCAGGAAAATAAAATCAGAATTAGAATATATTTTCAAAATTTAATGACTATCAAGAAAATATTATGAGTGAAATAAACCCAGGCGATAAGTTTCAATCGTGGCTGGCAACACAAAAGAATTCTCCACAGCACGCGCTTCTAACGATCCCTCCCCTTCTAACAAGGCCAAGGAGACGTAACCAGAGTGACTCTGAAAAATGTTGAGGGTTTTTGGTGTCCACCTGTGTGTGCTCCTCTAAACCCTCGACTCACCCCAGATAGCGCCTCGCTTTCGCGCCCGCCCCCGAATTATTTTGAAAATCGCATTTATCCACCTAACATGCCTAGCTGTTAATTTGCCAAACTGAAGAGTGAAGTCAACTAGTGTTTTTAAATAGCACAATCTTATCTGCTCGAGTTTCCCCACTCGGAGAGTCGATACCGCCTCTCAACATCATCTGAAATTAGCCCATTGTTATCCAAATACCTACACGCTCGTTTGAGGCGCTCAAATGCTCTGGTGGAGGGTATGACTTGATAAACAAACTTACAATATTACAAGGAAACTCCCGCCAACAGGCCCACGCACTAGCGCAGTCAGCTATTAAAAGACTTGTATTTAAGCATGCCCTTACACTGTGTGGTCGTACTTTCCTAAATCCTGATATAGAAAACATGCTGAAGTTATTTGTTATCCACAAGCCCGGTAAGCCTGTTAGAAATCCCTCTAGTTACAGACCCATTCAGCCTACTACCCACCTTCTGGCACAATAAAAGTATTTGAAAAGCTAATACCGAAGAGACTATGCAGATTCATTGAAGATGCTCAATGTTATTCCTCCCCAGCCAAATTCGGTTTTAGGGGGCAGAAAACATTCTACTGACGCAGCAACTTGCGAGGTTAACACAAACAATAGTGCAAAGGGGGTTTGGAAAATAAACGACACTCTGCTCTGCTGCTATTGGTTTCTGGATGTTGCTCCAGGCCTTTGACAAAAGCTATGGCACAAAGGCCTTCTGTATAAGCTATTTCAAACTGGACTTCCCAAATTACTTGCAAAAAACATCATCGGAAATCATTTTTAGAAAACCGTGAACTTTTTCAGTAAAAATAAATTCTTAACTCATCTCCACTGTTCGACAGATCCGGGCTGGTGTTGCCACAAGGCTCATAATTTATAGGACCTATCCTGTTTAATATGTTCATGCACTGAACCTACCCATTCCCAGCTCATTCTACGCTTGCTCTCTTTTTCGGCTGATGACCACTGTCCCACCCCCCCTTGATTTCCCGAACATCAAGACATTGACACAGCAGTTGACATGCTTCGAGACCTGATACAGACCTACTGTTGGATTGGCTTCGTTTAATTTGGAAAATCGCACTTAACCCTCTAAAATGTGAAGCGAAAAATATTTTCGCTAAGAAAATTCAATCCCTTAAGGAATATAGAAATTCAAGATAACATCATAAACCATGGAATGAAAATTGAACAGAACTGTTAAATATTTGGGGGGGGTGTCTTATTAGACTCTAAAACTTACTTATAAACAGCACATAAATTCAAAATTAAATCAAGCAAACACAAGATTGGCATACAAATTGTACCCAATTATTCAATAGGAAGATCATTCTCTTAAACTTAAATTGCGGCTCTTTTAATCTACCCAAGGAACTTATTCAGACCCCTCTTATGTGCTTATGCTTGTCCAGTTTGGGGTTCCTTGCCTCCATAAACTCAAAAATGAACAAAACTTCAAAGTATTCCAAAACAAGTTTTTGAAGAAATAGCAAAACAAATTCTCCATGGTTGTTAGAAACCGACAGATTCATCAATGAATTAAGAAAATTCCGAACACATCTGTTGACTACATCCGAAAACTAAGTGCTACATTTCTAGAAACTCTGGACCAATCAACAGGTGCTGTCCCATTTTAACATTGGCCAATAGAACTGGTCAACAGAAGACTGAAGCACGTCTTGTTTTCAAGACATTTTATTATAATTTGATGAAACTTTCATTGTTTGTCATAGTTACTTAATTTTATTGTTTACTTTTTCTGTTAACTGTATTATGTTTATAGGGGTGTCTCCATTGGAGCAAACCCACTAATGTTCAAATAATTTCTAATGTTCTTCTGTTTCTCTATGATTCAAACTTCTGTTGGTTATAATTTTATTTACTTGTAGTAATTGAACCAGAAAATAAAAGCTTTTGAAAAAAAAAAAAAACAAAAAAAAAATAATTAATTAAACCACCGTTTATGTTTGCAGGCCAATTATTTCTTAATCCACTAATCATCTTAAGATCATGCTGATTGGCTATAACATCCAATAACAACCAACTTAAGTTAGTGGACAAATTGACATATGAAGATTACTATATTGAAATATGTATTTGCAAATTTACTGTACTTGACTGGTTTTTTTCTCTCACAGAAGTTACAAACTCTCTCTCTACCGATGTTAATGTAAGATTTGATTCATCATAAGTAATGCGTAAAAATTACTACGGTGTATGAGTTAAAAATGTATCGACTTGTAAATTTGTTCGGCTAAAATTCACCTGCCAAAGTGTCCTTTAAAGAATACTTGGCCTATGTCCCAAAATTTATGAATTATTCCTAAGGCGGCATTTAAAAACTAACTTATAAATCATTGTACTTCGAGAGAAAATTGCACTTCCAATCCCTTCACCTGCGAAGGCAGATGATGGACCCAGAAACAATTATATTTTTAAAGTGTTGCAGTGAAACCTTCCCATTTCCCATTTAATAAAAAACTTACTAGATACCTAGTCTTTATGTCCAAATTATCAGAGTCTGGAGTATAAAAGGAAAATTTCCTTTATAGATTTGAATTAAATTATTATAGATTGTGATTAGTAAAGTAGATAGTATAGTTAACAGAACATGATTGTATCCAATAGAAAAATATCTGTGTCCAAGAAGGGGCGCCTAACATTAGACAAACATTTTTACTATGACACACTCTAAAATAATGTGCATCTCACCTATTAAGTGACTACTTTATATCGGGAAATAGGATAACGTTTCCACCTACGAAGAACTTATAAATGGGCGTGATTAACGTACATTTCTAAGAGTTACATTGTAATTTATACTACTGATGGAACAAGAAATAATGAAGGTTAGCCGTGGAGGCAGCAGCAATATCTCAATACAATTCAGGCCAAATTTTCACATACTAACTTCCAGCCTATACACGCTGAACCAATATGAGAGATATTAAAACGGCAAGGTTAACATATCAGCTCAGTCATTTCTAAAGTAAAGAAGGGTAGTTGTATATGTTATGAATCTCAAGTGGCAATCCAAACTTTTAATGGTATTAAAACTTCAAGAATCCTGAAAGAGAGTGACACTGGGAGT